>NC_081192.1:34551149-34783649 GCF_902713425.1 Acipenser ruthenus
TTAAATCTCCCCTGCTTGAATACAAGCAGTTACACATTTTTTAAAACATCTTGCTTAAGGTATTCATACATTTAAAATGAAAGAGCTTGCATATCTTGCAATACAATCAAGTCAGGTGCTCTTCCACCTGCAGTGTTTTTGTATACCTGCTATGGTGTGTGCATACAGCCTGCTACCGAAGGTAAAAACGTGCAACTCGTACAGTTTGGCAATCTTCTCAAGGAAATCTTTGCAGTGGGGACGTAGCCGAGTGTGGAGCATGGGCTCTCCCCGGCCAAGCTGAAAGTGGAAGATTCCCTGGAAAGGGGGGAAAAAAGAAGAGCTTTCATATCAAGTAAACAAAACTAAATAAATTAAAAAAGGTTAGGCAACAGTAAACATATCTGAAATATGTACAGCCCATCTTGAGAATCCTTCTAGTGTGTTTTGCTACTACAACATGTATGTGTATGAATATGTATGCTTATATTATATTAAATAGTGACTAGGGCTGTTATATTGGAAGGCTTCTTGTGGTGTTTTATGATGTGACCATTCCAAATAAAAACATGTGCATTAAACATTTATTCTTCAAGTTAAACATATTGCAAATGTTTGGTACGAACTAAATAAAAAACATCATGAGAAAAACCTGCAATAATTTTTATGTATTTTTTATATTTACAACACCATGTGTATAAGATTACACAGTTGTTTTATGTATTTAATTTGACTAAAACATATTAAGTATTATTTATGTCCAACTTCCCTTTACTATTGATGTACAGTAGTGAAGGAGCATACAGTTAATTACATAATTATAAATTAACCACATTTATGGAAGGAAGAAACAAAGGCATTTTTGAAATTCCTCTATTTAAAATATAATCTATAAAAGTATTTAGATCAAAGTTTACTTCAATCTAAAAAAAATATTAAGGGGTAGACGTACTAAGATGGGCCAGTCGTCGTGCAAACATACCGCAGTTCGCAAAGTGCACATTTTGTCGTATGTACTAAGAAAAAATATGTTAAATGAAGACAGCCGCAATATACAAATTTAAATATTATTTGCGTCATCTTAGCGAGATCTCTAGCGAGAGTTGTGCAACATTTTTTCAAATAAAATAGCGGGAGTTGAGTCGTGGTTTGCTGCAGCAGTGGGTGCCTGAAGGATAACATGCAAGAGTGCAAGAATCAAAATAACAATGTTTTTGTTAAATGTAAACGTCATCTATACAATGCATTCTGTTCTGTCTTCATTTTACCTACTTTAATACTGTTATATATCTAAAAAATGAAAAGGCAGTTTAATCCCATCAGATTCTATAGTGGGGCCCTAACCTTCACCCCCAAAAAGCTTTTCATCATCATACAGTAGCCCCTCGCTAAACCGGACATGTTTGTCCGACATAAGGAGGTGTCCGGTTTAAAAACAATACAATAAAATCACACACATACATTTACAGTTCTTGATGTATTTTAAATATAAATCATTGCGCTGAAATAACACTAATGTGTTTTGGGTAGGCTACACATTACTGTGAAGCTCTGCAAGGCCAAAGCAACCTCATTTTCACTGTTCAATCTGTGGCTCAAGCCACAGTTTTTGTAATTGTAAACACAAAATGTCAGCAGTTAATTCAGCATAAAATATTGAGAGGAATGGTAGTTCCTCACGTCAAGTTATCAGCGAGAACTGCCAGACTCTCTATACAGCAAGGATAGTTTATGTATTTTCAGGGTATTGGTGCAACAAAAGTAAATCAGCCAAAAGCACCATTTTACTTTTAATTTGTAGATCCCAACACTCTTAGGTGAAATGTAGAAAGAAAAAGTCAATACCCGTCATACAGTAAGAGAAATAAGTCGCCAAAGTAAGGTAAAAATGTCGTCCTCCTTTTTCTTTCAACGTTTTTTTGCAGATTTTTGCACACCCCAGGCACATTTATCCACACAGATGTATATTACAGGACATTTATATTAAACAATTTATTGATATTTTAAAATGGACTAATCGCCCACAAAATATATATATACTGCTACTGAAGAAGACGAGCAAGGTCAAGGACGCTGTCAACCAGGCCGACCAGGCCAAGAAGCACTGGGCCGGACACGTGGCCAGGAGGTCGGACGGGTGATGGACGCGGGCCGTGACCGAATGGCTGCCTCTCGACATTAAAAGACCGCTCGGCCGCCCCGCAACCCGATGGCGGGACTCGCTCAGACAAGACATTGGCAGAGACTGGATGGGTCTGGCCAGGGACCAAAAAGCCTGGCGAAGTTGTTGTGGCCTGCGTCGAAAGACCGAAATACAGGCCGATTGAACGATTGAACGATATACACACACATACACACAGTGCCTTGCATAAGTATTCACCCCCCTTGGACTTTTCCACATTTTGTAGTGTTACAACCTGGAATTAAAATGGATTTAATTGGGATTTTTACCATTTGATTTACACAAGATATACAAGATATATATAACTCTCTGAAGGTGCAAATATTTTTTATTGTGTCACAAAAGTTAATTAAACAAACAAAAAAAAAAAATACATTTGTTGGTTGCATAAGTATTCACCCCCCTGAGTCAATACTTGGTAGAAGCACCTTTGGCCGCAATTACAGCTGTGAGTCTTTTTGGGTAAGTCTCTACCAGCTTTGCACATCTGGATCCTGCAATTTTTGCTCATTCTTCTTGGCAAAATTGCTCAAGCTCTGTCAAATTGGATGGGGACCGTTGGTGAACAGCAATTTTCAAGTCTTGCCACAGATTCTCAATCGGACTGAGGTCTGGGCTTTGACTGGGCCATTCTAAGACATTCAGGTTCTTGTTTTTAAACCACTCCAGTGTAGCTTTGCTGTGTGTTTAGGGTCATTGTCCTGCTGGAAGGTGAACCTCCACCCCAGTCCTAGGTCTCTTGCAGACTGAAACAGGTTTTCCTCTAGAATTTCCCTGTATTTGGCTCCATCCATCTTGCCTCAATCCTGACCAGTTTCCCAGTCCCTGCCGATGAAAAGTATCCCCATAACATGATGCTGCCACCACCATGCTTCACCGTGGGGATGGTGTTCTCAGAGTGAAGAGCAGTGTTGGCTTTGCACCACACATAGCGTTTTGTGCTATTTTTGGTCTCATCAGACCAGAGAACCTTTTTCCACATGTTTGCTGTGTCTCCCACATGCCTTTTGGCAAAATCCAAACAGGATTTGATATGGCTTTCTTCTCGCCACTCTTCCATAAAGCCCAGCTTTGTGGAGCGTCCGGGTTATAGTTGTCCCATGGACGGTTTCTCCCATCTCAGCTGTGGATCTCTCCAGCTCCTTCAGAGTTACCATTGGCCTCTTGGTTGCTTCTCTGACTAATGCCCTCCTTACCTGGTCACTGAGTTTTGGTGGACGGCCTTCTCTAGGCAGAGTCGCGGTTGTGCCATATTCTTTCCATTTTTTAATAATGGATTTAACGGTGCTCCGGGGGTTGTTCAAAGTTTGGGATATTTTTTTATAACCCAACCCTGATTGGTGCTTCTCCAGAACTTTATGCCGGACTTGTTTTGATAGCTCCTTGGTCTTCATGATGCTGTTTGTTTAGATATGCTCTCTAACAAACTCTGGGGACTTCCAGAAACAGGTGTATTTAATCTGAGATCATGTGACACTTTAATTGCACGCAGGTGGACTCCATTCAACTAATTATGTGACTTCTGAAAGCAATTGGTTGCACCAGATCTTATTTAGGGGTGTCACAGCAAAGGGGGTTAATACTTATGCAATCAAGAATTTTCAGTTTTTTATTTCTAAATAATTTTGAAAAATATGTAGATTTTTTTTCCCCCACTTCAACATTATGGACTATTTTGTGTAGATCAGTGACAAAAAATCCTAATGAAATCCATTTTAATTCCAGGTTGTAACACTACAAAATGTGGAAAATTCCAAGGGGGGTGAATACTTATGCAAGGCACTAATATATATATTTATATATATATATATATATATATATATATATATATATATATATATATATATATATATATATATATATATAGAGAGAGAGAGAGAGAGAGAAGAGAGAGAGAGAGAGAGAGAGAGAGAGGAGAGAGAGAGAGAGAGAGAGAGAGAGAGAGAGAGAGAGAGAGAGAGAGAGAGAGAGAGAGAGAGAGAGAGAGAGAGAGAGAGAGAGAGAGAGAGAGAGAGAGAGAGAGAGAGAGAGAGAGAGAGAGAGAGAGAGAGAGAGAGAGAGAGAGAGGAGACGAATGAGAGAGAGAGAGAGAGAGAGAGAGAGAGGAGAGAGAGAAATATATATATATATATATAGATTTTTTTTTTTTTTTTTTTTTGAAGACCCCAGCGAGTTGTATCCATGCATATGTATATTATATTACAGGACATCTGAGTTTAAAGACAATTAACTTGTTTTGTCAACATGGAAATATAGTAGGGAACACACTTACTGTGACATCTATATTATTTATATATTAAATTATTTATTTATGTTTTAAAATGGAACATTTGCCAGCAATAAAAAGGTCTAGCATGCGTGGGATTTGAAACTATAACCTTCAGTTTGCAAGCATATTGTGTTTACTGTCCCGTGCTACACAACTAATTGAGAAAACAAGCAGTATTTTGAAAGATGAAGTCAGCCAGCTGAGAAGACGTTATTTTTAACATTTTGGAGTTTTTTTGGGAGATTTTTTTTTTTTTTTTTTTTTGAAGAGTCATCTCATCATTCTGATCTTGATCTCTGAAAAATGTTGGTTTCCTGTCAGTGTAACGCTCATTATGGTCCCTATTGGCGCAAAGATAATAATAAAGGGGTGCATGAGCCTGGGGACTAGACAGTCCAGCACTGAACTTGAATGAGAAACTGTGGGTATGAGTGAGCTAGCGTGTGAGCTGTGACCAGAGATAATATGCAGTGAAAGTGCCAAGACTAAAATGTAGTTTCAAATAAAACATTTTGAGAATTCAAAAATTAAATGTATCTTATTTATGTGTAACAAACACATCTTTTGTGTGAAAAAAAATGTAGTTGATATGAATGACACTTTTGTTGAACATACATATTTTTGCACACATAACTTTAAAACACACACCACACATATATATATATATATATATATATTATATATATATTATATATATATATATATATATTATATATATATATATAAATAAAAGGCAGGATTTTAACCCTAACTAGTCATACTTTCACTCCAAAAACATAACCGCTAAGCTATACAGATTCACATCTTAACCCTTTCAGACCAGGCTACTATTTACATTTACCCTATCCAAAACGACAATACATTGCCTCAATATAGGTTGAGGAATGTTGCTATTCTCATAATGTGTGTATGTGTTATTATTAATTAGTGAAAAAAGAAGGGATATCTGAAACAAACACACATTGGGAATGTGAAAAAACTGCAAGTTATCAAAAGTGCCTAGCCATTTAAAGTGGAGCTATCAAAAACCCAAGCCAAGTTTCAAGAAACCATTGGGGCAACCTTGCACCGCACAAAGCAAATAGGCACAACTTATAGGAGATGCAACAGCTCCTCCGCTTCAGGCTCCGGAGACGGCAGTGGTTCCTCCCCCTTTTGTACTGGAGACAGCAGTGGCTCCTCTCTCTGGCTACTCGGGCAGGCAGTACTTCTCTCTCTGGCACTCGGGCAGGCAGTACTTCTCTCTCTGGCACTCGGGCAGGCAGTACTTCCCTCTCTGGCACTCGGGCAGGCAGTACTTCCCTCTCTGGCATTCGGGCAGGCAGTACTTCTCTCTCTGGCACTCGGGCAGGCAGTACTTCCCTCTCTGGCATTCGGGCAGGTAGCACCTCCCTCTCTGGCACTCGGGCAGGTAGCACCTCCCTCTCTGGCACTCGGACAGGCAGCACCTCCATTGCTCACATCCAGGAACGGCCACTCCTCCACTTCTTCCTTTTTCTGGCAGGTGGCAACTCCTCTTCACCCTAAAGGGGGCAGTACACTGTATGGTGCCTGAATTCTCCACAGGCGAGGCACCATCCTTGATCCTCCAGACCTGCAAAGAGGGCATCCACACCACCGCTCCATATGGCTTGGGAGGCAGAGGGGCCCCGTCTCTGGCATTCAGGTAGGTAGCTGGTCTTGAGCTTTAAGGCGGAGCCACTCGTCCGGGGACTCCACCTCATCCCTCGCATATGCCACCATAAAGCAGGGGTCTTCATATGGACATTCCTCTTGGTGGTGCCCAAACTCCAAGCAAGCCACGCAAATGAAAGCTCCTTCAGCTTGCAGACACTTCTGCTCCTGCTCCTGCTCCCACTCCTCTGCCAGTTTGTTCATTAATTTATTTATTATTATATTTTTTGATTGCAGTCTGGCTCTGTCTCTAGGGGGTACTATTTATTACACAAAACACAGCAATAAATAAACACGTCACAAGCACCCTCCAACAAACAAATGATTTCTGCTTTCCAGTAACATCCTTGGTCTTAACCTCCCCCAAAGGCCCTATAATCAGTTTACCTTGTTGGACATTTGCTTGCAGTGTTGCTCAGTAGTATGGATCAGCGTCTGGTCCAAATCTACCATCAGCACAAGTTTCCTGTTTCTGTATAGCCGGTGTTGGTCCTCTCGCCCCAACTGCTCAGCTTGCTGGAGAAAATAAATAAAATCAGCTTTATGCAATTTATTCACTCTGAAGATACCATCAGTATCATGACCTACATCCACAGCGTGTACCTGTTATAACTGACATACATATTTATAGATGCCACCATCACTGGATCCTTCTGTTCTTACCACATCTGTAGAAATGAGAGTGATCTTTTCACCATTCAAAACTAAATAAATCTGACAATTGAATCTCAGTACTGGAGTTGATTTCCATACCAAATGGAAACCAGAGAGACAAAGACATCATGCACAGTACAATAACAGGAGGGGGATCTGGAATGGGTTTGTTTGTTACAAGAGAAACCTCTTCCTCAACACTAGCCTCCAGGAGTGCTTGCTTACCTCTGAGCTGACCATAAGCTCCGGGACACTGTGGACCATGGACACGTTGGCTGTGGATATGGGGGTTTGCTGTTTCCCATTTTTGTTTTGCAATCTGCAAAATTGAAAAGGTGAGCAAGTTATTAGAATATTGCTATTTAATTAGTCCTTGAATGCTATCTTGTTCTAAGGAAATTCAGTACTGAAAAGTTAGCTATAAAACTAAATTAAACAGTTCAATGCGATATGTTTTTGTCAATGCATTGCCTTTTGTCCACATCAAAAAACACCACCGCAACCAACTCTAAAAACTATCTCTGTCCAGCAGCTTCTGAGAAAAGAAACCGACAAACCGTTCAACCCTTGAACCAGAAGGGTTTCAAACTACCTCATTATATCATGTGTAACATACGTAGCTCTGTTTATAGACCGAACACAGAAATGCAATCAGATGATTTCTGAACTGTAATGTGGGTCAACAATTTCCGATTGCTTCTTGTCAGACATAAGGGTGTTATACAGACACTCAAAACTATCCCAAATGGAAAAGGTTTGAAAATGTCTTTCTTTGTAGCAACTGAGAACATGTCAAAATACCGAGCCATAAAAGAACTATGAAAAAATTAGTAATTCAGTGCCATTCTTTCAGACAAACAGGGAACAAGTTGGTTTTAAAAGAAAAACTAAATAATGTAAAACATAATATTCTTCATTTCCATATGATATCTATGAATTTGTAAGATGTATTTCTTTTTACATTGGCATTATTAAAACATGATATGAGTTCATTAAAAATGTACTCTGAAATGGAACGTCTGTTTTATTCAACTCTACGCCTAACAATGCCTAAGGGTTGAAGGGGTGGGGGAAAAAAAGGACAAAATTATATCAGGTTCAATCTGATCATAAAAGCATACAACAGCGTATATTGCAAAAGAAAATGTCACCTTACAAGTTGCCATTAGAGTTACTACTTTATAAACAAATCTATTCATAAATTAATTTTAAGTTACACATAATAAATAAATGCATTTGTGTACACATTGCAAAAATACCTAAAAAAATACCAAAGGACAAGGTAGAAGAAAGCATTTATAAACTGGAATTCTAGAAAAACAGCAGCAAAATCGGGAGCAGGCGGAAATCAACCTGTTGACTGGCTCAGTAGTGCGAGTCGTATTTTGTGGATTAACCCATAATGGTTGGCTCAATACAACGATTAGTCAGTCAGTTTAATACTAATACTTGATTAAACTTACAGAACAGCATACAATACAAAAAAGGCATTTAAGTCCATAATTACCAATTTCCGAGACTACGCAGTGTGCGCTCTGGTGTAACAAAACTCCCTAAACAAGCTTTTTTTATTTATACCTAACCTGTGGTTAGACCATTCTTCAACAATTCTCTCTTTTGTAACTGTTTTCCATTATGGCTTAGTTTTCTCTTGATCCTTCTAATAACACACTGACAATTCATGCATTTGACAGACACCCCGCGCTAATAAGATATGTTATTACAAGAGATTACAAGACACCTCCATATATCATATCCAAATAAGGAAAGTGTCCTTATCAGTAACTTAGCAAACTTGTCTTTACATTGAATTTAAGGAAATAGACAAAGCATAGCAACATATAAAATAGAAAAATATTAGAAACCCCTCATGGTGCAACAAATCCAAAGTCTGCCCCAGTTAAGATAGCTATCTACAGAACTCTGTCTCTCGCGCTGACTCAAAACCACTTGACAAATGCAAAGGATGATATGGGTCTATTAATTATACTGATCAATGAAGGAAATACTGTAGGTTGGCGACAGAATTTAAGTTGGAAATATACAACATGCATTGAAGCAATCTTTTGAGGTTTGTAGATAGCAGTAACATGATTGAGTTTTTCACACTATTTTCATGGTACTTAAGATGGAAACATGGTACTTACTGTGTGAGATCCTGGCCACATTCTGCACAGAGGCCTTTCATGACAACCGGATGGGTGCATTCTTCAATTCGAACTAATATACCCCTGAGAAACAATTAATGAAAATACTGTGTGTTAACAAAATCAGACATTAGAAAGAAAATGGTCTTACATGGATTTAAATCTGTTTAGGATACACTCGTGAAGTTTTCCTACAGCAGCTGTAATGCAGAGTACACTCAAGAGGCAATTGCAAATCAAATCAAGGAGGGTGCCTCTCATCTGGGCTACCCTGGGTAACAATTCATGAATTCAAATTTCACCATTAGTCATAACTAGTTTTCAATAGTGTCATTTTATTTAATTCACGGTTTAATAACATGATTTTTATATTTATGACATTCATTTGGTTTAGAATTTCACACACAGTAACAAAAAAGAAAAAAATTAACCCCCCCCCCCCCCCCCAAATAACACATGATAAGTATCCTTAAAATCAGAGGACAGTTTGAAACATTTTATTAGCTTTTTATTTATTTTTTCATCTTGGTTCTGGTTGCATTGCGTAGGGATTATAAATCCATCTTCTGATTTTTGAAATCTCATTCTGGTTAGGTTTCATCATAATGCAAGTTTTCAGGTTACTGGCATATATACACCTGTGGCAGGGTGAAAGCCCTGCTGGTGCACAGGTGTGTGGTGAAATTGGGTTGGCAGGGAGCGGGTTAAATGCCTCCCTGCAGATACATGTGGGAATGTGGCTGCAGCCGTAAATTAAATAATGGGTGATTAATTAGGTCATAGTCACAGGGTATAAAAAGGGTGATCACGGGTGTCAATGGTAGACTTAATGGTGGCGACAGACGTGGAGGCCCGTGTTTCGTGTGCTGTGGTGTTAAATATAGGGAGAAATATTGTTGGTGTTCAGGTGAGTTTTATGACGCTGTGTTTCAATGGAAGCGGCTCAGCCTGAAACCACAGTATTTAAAGTAAATGTATTTTTTTGTTTTTGTTTTTTTTAATTTAGTTTTAAACCTTTTGTTTTGGCCACCACACTGCTGTTTGCTTGTTTCCATGTTTTGTTTATTGTTTTATTATTTATATTAAAACATGCACATTAGCGCTTAAATGGTTTCTGTGTTCTAAGTCTCTCTTCCTGCCGGTAACAGCTTGGCTGTGATGCTACCCTGTCGCACGTTCAGAAGTGTGAGAGCGCCCCTAGAGAACACAGAAAGCTGCAAGTTTAAGCGCTAATGTGCACGTTTAATATAAATTATAAAACAATCGACACAGTCCAGTTTCTATAAAAGGCATATAGTACATTTTTATGGAAAAACTCGATGTATTAAAATTAGGAGATATTTATAACTGATCTTATTTATGGCGACATGTCTTTACCATGTCTGCAACACACCAAACAAGGTCTTCAGAGACACTATTTACTTTATACATTTTTCTGCACAAAGGACACCAACTGAAAGAAAATAAAACACACAAAAGCAAATAAAAAACACAGTAGTTTCTACAGTTATGTCTCCATTGTTTAATTAAAAAGAGACAATATTGGTTATGTAAATTAGTTTAAAGTACATCTGAACCAACTGTTTACTTTAAATCATGAAAAAGATGTGTGTGTGTCTAGGAAAATCATGAATTTGTGGTTTTACTGTTTATTTTGGCTTGTGGTCCCCTCTAGTGGTTAAAATACAATCTTGCATTTCTACAATCTCTAATGTGAAGATAAAATTTGCTGTTTTTTGCAGACACATTGTATTATTTACAGCAGGGTTGTCCAATACATTAGCAACATGTGGCAAATTGTATTTTTGATTAGTAAATAAAAAATGAGTACTATACACTTGTCGGGCATGTGAGCTCAATACTCATTCGCATGTCGTATGCATGTGTACTTTGACCTTTGTGCTTTTGTTGGTAAAATGGTAAAAGAAAAAGCTATTTTGTTGCTTTTCATTTTGCTGGCCTCGCTGAAGTCATGTAAAAATTCTCCTTAACACCTCCAAAACACTGGATTTCAGCACGTTGCAGCTGTTTGTCATTGGCTGGCCT
This sequence comes from Acipenser ruthenus, assembly GCF_902713425.1. Classification (NCBI taxonomy): domain Eukaryota; kingdom Metazoa; phylum Chordata; class Actinopteri; order Acipenseriformes; family Acipenseridae; genus Acipenser; species Acipenser ruthenus. Next base: position 34,562,101 of record NC_081192.1, read on the forward strand.
TGCTTTCTTCTGCTGAAGTGGAGCAGTTATTCCAATTGGTCAATACATGTAAACACACACCTGTGCTAATAAAAAACATGATTGTGTTGTAGTTTAAATGCTTCATTGTGTTGTAACAAATTCAATGAGAACAACTGCACTTTCCTTTTGCGATCAACTTTAAAAGGTGTGACAGACTTGACAGCGATAATAGGCAGTCCTCCAAAAATGTACACGCCACTCATTTTGCTGAAATACCAAATTGCACAACATGTCACTCAAAACCACTTGACAAATGTGGGGGGGACCAGCTGAACAGCTGACATTCAGTTTCGTTTCACTTTCAACATATCGGAATGTTAAATTAATTTGTCTCTTAATAAATTCAACACAGATGCCATATTACTTTTACTGATATATTACAAGGGCACATTATCACAATTGTTACCTTATTGCTTTGTTTGTTTTCAACCGGCCGCTGCTTTTTTCTTTTTGATGAGCCAGTTGCCGGTGAAACAATTTAATCTGCAGTTTTTTTCCCCATCATGGAACAGATATCGATACATTGGGTTGTATATGCAGGTAAAGATTATTGATGCAGCACTGCCGCAAGGAATCCAGTTAAAGCTCATATAGTCCAGGGTGCATGGCACATTTAAATGTACGTGTATCAAAAATGTGCCCTGCTCCCTGAACTATGATATGAGTGACAGGTCGAAATACATTGAAATTGTTCAGTATGTGTTCTCTATGCCATACGCTATACAGCAACACGTTTGTAGAGCTCATTTTTGCGGCGGGGGGTCAGGGTTGTAAGTGGCCCGCTCTGCGGCTGCCCGCAGGTCATTTGGCCCAGCATGAAATTTAACTGCCAACCCCTGATGTAGGGGACAATCTAAACAAATAATTTTAACTCTTTCAACACTGCAGACATGTATACAACGTCAAGGAAAGGTAGCTCCACTCAAAACTGCTGACTAGAAATGCTTCGCTTTTGTTATTATGCAGTACGTGGTTTGCAACTTGTGATAAACACCACGGTTTTGGACAAATATCTGCTTTAGACAAACCTCCAGCAGCAAGTACCTTGCTGAAATAGGCTAGATTAGTGGATTGAATAGGATAAGCATACTGGTCCATAAACTATTTAATAGGATCAGCTGAATATGTATATAAAGGTATCCCCAAAAAAATATGTGGGGACTACACAGGATTTATATGAGGCCACAAGTTAGGTGAGCTATAAAAAGTGTGATTTACTATAGCACAGTCACACACAAAACAACGCACAGGCTTGACCACTGATGGTCATCAAACGAGCACTATTATTAAATATGAGCTACTTTTCCAAACTAATGTTAATGAAACCAACAATCTTTAACAGCAAGAGACTTCCTGATGCTTACTGTGAAAATCCAACCATTGTCAAAACTATATAAAATGTTAGTGCAGATAAGTGTACTGTGTAAAACTAATTTATTTTTGTCTTCAATATCTATTAATAGCACTTGAGCAGACAGCTTTTCAGATTTTTCTGATGTGCAGTTTATAATGGTCCTTAATTTCACAATTTGCTTCTAAACAAGTTCTTGTTATTTTTAATTATAGAGATGACACCTATTGTACTAACTAAACAATAACCACAAGCTTTCAATACCTCAGAGGTCTGTTCTTCAGGTTAAAGTAGAAAAGACTGACTTTAGAATTGCATGCATGTTCAGTTTTACACTTTTATACCATTTGCCATTGTTTTATCGGAGGGTTGTAAATGTGCAGTGAGATGTGTGGTGGTTACCATTACATCCCCTGAAACTAAAGGTAGTTTTATATGAGGTAGGTGGTTACAAATGACAATCTTTTGATATATTGTAAAGAAACATCAAGAGGTAATCTTTTCAAGTTCAAAGGCTTTTAAAAAAAATAAAATAATAATAATTTTAAACGGTATGAGACATATTTAACGGGTCAACAGGTCAACGTTTAGAAAAATGAACTTCAAGCATAAATGTGTTTACTAAAAGCAATTTCAAGTTTCTTTTAGTTTACACAGCTATTAACATTTACTAGAAAGAAAACGAAAGAAAAAAAATCACGTGGCCCAACAGACTCACACAACTCTCAAGCCCTGCCCCCACTTAGCTCAACGCTGTAAACATTTAAACGTATGTTGATATGACCACTACTTCAAACTTTTGATTATTGTCTCCTTTTTAAAATGGAAAAGCGCAATGTATCGTCGTCCGACAACCGAGAAGCTAGTGTCAGCTGCTTAGAAAACACTAAACACAAATTGCATCTTTGAACATGCACACAAACACACACCCCCTTGCGATTGCGGCACTGTTTTTACTAGGCCTTCCAGAAAATACTTTGCGTTGCTGTGTATAATTTTTTTTTTTTTTTTTTTTTTTACAATACAAAATATATAATCTTTTACATGAATACATACATACACATACATAAAGTCGTGTAAATGTTTGCAGTCCAAGCTTCCGAGTGTCTATTCTCCAGCAACGTAAACTTTACAGGTTATTATTTCCTGAAAATGTAATTAAAACCAACTTGCTACAAACGGTGGTGATCTGGCTGTTGGCAAGTGTGTGACTTGTATTACAGATTGCACATCTGTCATTTTTGCATGCTAACAATGCATTTCAGAAAATGATGTTACATCGCTGTCTCTTCATCTGCATAAAACTACTAGTAATAGAATGTACAGTAAAATCTGAATGTATTTCATTACTCTCCAAGAATAACTGAAGCAGGGAAATCAAAGTATGGCATGCGGTAAGTTAGTTATAGTAAATGTTTTGCTGAAACATTTAATAGTACAGTTATCTTTAGTCTGTGTAGGATAAAGCTAACGAGAAATGTATGTATTCATTTATTCTACCAGTTTCCCATAAAGTATCACAACTAAACAGCCACATCTCTACATTATTATCTGATGGTGTGTTTCCATGGCTACATGACGTTGTTTTAAAAGGATACTTGCCATTTTGTTATTTTTTTTCTAATGCACTTACCCCGGAGAGATGACCTGTCCAGGCTGACAGCACAGCTCTCTCACAACTCCGGCCCGGTCCGACTTCACCTTCTTCTCAGCCTGCCGACTCGGCGGGTCCCGGGGCTCTGTTCCGGCCTGTCTCTCCACCGGGATGGGGATACACACCGCTAGAACCGAGTCGATGTTCACATGTGACCCGGGCTTTACCTTCCATTCCAGCAGCCGCAAGGGACGAGCCCCAGCCGAGCAGTGGATCTCCGTCACCAGCACCGAGGGGCCCGCAGAAGTTGCGGTGCCGCCGCCACCAGAGTCCGCCGGGTCCTCCATCTGTCTTGCACTCCAATCACTTTAGCTGCAGCGGTTGAGCACAAATATCTGAATATCCAAGACAACACGTTAAAGATATGTGCACTGTAGCAGATATCCAGGATTTAAAGAGACAAGGCGCTGAAACTGAACAGCAGAAACCAGAGAGTAAGAACAGATACTGAGGGTTCAGGTTCGCTCTTCCCGCCCGTAAACAGGAAACACAATCCTGCGAGAGACAGCGCAGAGTCGTACACAGCTTCCGGTATAAACGCAGCAACTAGTCGTAGTATATGGCAGAGTTGTTTCTGTCATCGATGGATATTTTGATCAATAATTGATCAAATATATCATTATATATTGTTATATATAATTTTATTTTAGCTGAGGCTGAGCAGTACACTCGTCCTCTGTAACAGTAGTAAGACTCGGGACTCGGTGAATAACAGAATTCAATATCACAACGTAACGTTTAGAGATGCTTAAAAAAAAAAAGAATGAAAACATTTTACCTCCACGTAACAGAGCGGTTCTTTAATTCGTCTGTGAATAAAGACATAAACGTTATGGTGTTTACTGGGCGTAAGAAACCCTTGAGAGATAAATAACAAAAAAAGTCTGAATATATCCTGCCTCTGGTCTGGTCTGGAACAACAGGTGTGAATAACGACGCGTGTAAGAGAAGTGAAGCGAACCTGTGTTGTATCAACACTGCTAAGGAAGGTGTCAGCGTTTTATAATTAGATGTACAAATTGGAACAGTTCTTATTTTTAGACCCATGTATCAGAAATCAAGTAGATAAAATAATAAAAGCTAAACATTTATTTAAAAGATAAAACGGATGCATACGATTATTATTATTATTATTATTATTATTAATAATAATAATAATAATAATAATAATCGATTGTATTTACTTAGTAGCCATTTGTAGATGTTTCCTTATTTTTATGTTTAAGTTAATACGTTGTATGAAGGTCGTGTATAATTTTATAAGTGAAGTGCTGTTATTTCGCTTCGTAGTCCCCAACTCAAACAGCGCGATATTACTGTAAATTTCTTAATACTGTCTGTATTGCTAAAGTTAGAGACAGAACTCCGTTATACACCGTTGTGACTCGCGAGTTAAAGTTATGTAACTACTTTAGACTTGATAAACGGCGGTTCCCTTTCAATTCAAAGATGACCTCCAAACCAATACTTTTGGGATATGCGTGCTTATCATTTACTGAGCATTTTATATCAAAGCTGCCAGCCCCTTCGTGGAGTGACGTCCTCGGTCACGCCTCCCGAGGAAATAAATAGTCACTACAGGGAGACGTCGTTCTCTTTTGCTTTTAACAAACAGGCAGGTGAGGTTAGTATAACAACCTTTTCCAGTTGTGTGATTGACTCTTTTAAGAGCTTTCTCTCGAGTTATTTCTGTAGTTCCCTTGCAATTTATTACTGGAAGTAGGCTTGCCACTTCACCGGAATCAGAAACTCGGCAGCTGAAGGCTGAGCTAAATCTATGCATTTCGTTTAAAATATATATATATTGTTTGGAAAGTTCTTCCCAACACTGTTGCAGAAGTTCCCACAAATGTGTTGCACTTGAAGGTTGCTTTGCTTTCACCCTTCTGTCCAGTTCATCCCAAACCAGCTCGATGGGGTTTAAGTCTGGAGACTGTGCTGGCCATTCCATGATTTGAAGCCTACCGTCTTGTTCTTTTCTTCTAAGGTAGTTCTGACATAGCCTGGAGGTATGTTTTGGGTCATTATCTTGCTGTAGGATGAAACCCTGACCAACTAGGCGTATACCAGAGGGTACTGCATGGCGCTGCAAAATGCTGTGGTAGCAGTTTTGGTTCAGGGTGCCACTCACTCTGTGCAAGTCGCCGACTCTGGATCCAGCAAAAGAGCCCCAGACCATCACGCTTCCTCCTCCATGTTTGACAGTTGGTGTCACACACCGAGGAACCATCCTTTCGCCTACTCGACGGCGTACAAAAACCCTGCGTGATGAACCGAAGATTTCAAATTTTGATTCATCGGTCCATAAGACCTTCTTCCAGTCTTCAGTAGTCCAATGGCGGTGCTTCATGGCCCAGGCAAGCCTCTTTTTCTTATTTTGCCATCTTAGCAATGGCTTTCTTACTGCCACTCGACCTGTCAAACCTGCAGCTCGAAGTCTTCTCTTCACAGTTGAAACTGAGACTTGCTTACTTCAACCAGTGTTAAGCTGTGCTTGAAGCTGTTGTCCTGTGAGCCGCCTATCACGCAAGCTGTTGACTCTCAGAAACTTGTCTTCTGATTCTGTTGTGGCTTTGGGTCTTCCAGACCTCTTCCTGTCAGAGTTTCCTCCAGTTTCCAAGTGCCTTTTGATGGTGTAGGAAACTGTACTCACTGACACCTTGGCTTTCTTTGCAATTTCTCTAAAGGAAAGACCTACACTTTTAAGGGTTATAATGGTCTGTCTGTCTTCCTTTGTTAATTGCCTTTTTCTCGCCATTATGAGAGCAATATACTACTTCCTGCAGTACAATACTGTCCAAATAATGCTTAGGAGGGTGTAGTAACACAGTCTGTTCCAACACTGCTTTTATACAGACAGAGGGTTTGTAAGTAATCAACAAAAGTTGGGACACCTGTAGGAATTGTTAGCATCAACTTTCAAGGCTTAATTTACTTCCATTGCTGCAGAACAGCTGTAAGTTGTTAACCCATTACTTGTTCCCTGGAAAAGGCCTTTTTGTATAACTCTGAAATGTACATTATTTTTCAGTTTTTGGTAACCTAAACTATTTTTTTTAACCTCTGGCAGTTTACCGCTTACCTTTGTACCATTTCAGGTTATTCACTGGAACTGCTTAAATTTCAATAAAAACTGGAAAAATGGGGGTGTTCTAAAACTTCTGACCGGTAGTGTATGTATGTGTATATATATATATATATATATATATATATATATATATATATATATATATATATATATATATATATATATACACATATATATAATCTCTTTCTACAACAGCCTACATCGCATGGCGATTTTAGTCAGCTTTCTAACCTCTGCAGCTTGCTGCATGTTCCTTTCTATAATTTGCTTTTTGCAGCTGTAAAAAAAAAAAAAGAGAGAGAGAGAGGGGAGAACATGACCCTCTTGCGAGTCCACCCACGCTCTGCAGCCGCTGTTGACTCAAGGGATCTGGGCGACCTCAGTACACCCACTCGCTGTGCACGGCCTAGTGCCCCTATTGGTTGTACTTTACTATTGTTTTTCTTTACTGCTTCAGTAAAAAAATAAATTAAAAAAAAATAAAAAGCACACTCCAGTTTTACTGTCGAGTGTCTGTGTTTCTACTGCTTGCAGTTTTACAAAATAAATAATAAATAACAACCGCATGCATCCTCCATTAGGCTCTATTTGGCCCTATTGTTGAGTAGTTAGCACATTGATCCACTCACCCATAAAGCGTTGGGTAGTTAACTAAAAATAAAAAAAACATAGATTTTTTTTCCTTTTCTGTCTCTCTCTCTTCTCCAGGTCTGCAGGCTGTGCTCCACTCCACTGCAAGCTTCACGCTGCACTGGTTGTGTGACTGCATTGCAACTGTCTGCGGGCTACGCTCCACACCATTGCAAGCTACCCACTGTTCCTGGTTGTGTGACTGCAAGCAGCCCAGACACAGACACACAGCCAAGTACCTTGATGCTTTGCCCTTGGTACTTGGTGCTCGGTGCTTCAGTGCCCCAGTGTCTAGGCCTCGACGCCCGCGGTACCCTCGGGTCCTCGGTGCTTCGGCGCCCTCGGAGCACTAAAGCCTTGACACCTCAGTGCCTCAAGCACTTCCCGACATCGGTGGCTTTGTGCCTCGGTGCTCCATAGTATCGGTGCCTCGGTGCTTCTGCATCCTCGGTGCCTCGAGAGATACACGCCTTGGCGCGTCGAAGCTTTGAGGCTTTTCGAGCCCCCCTTGGTGCTTCGACACCCTTGGTGCCTGGAGGTCTAAACGCCTGGGCGCTTCGACGCCTTTGAGGCTTATAAGCTCTAAGCATCGGTGCTCTCAGTGCCCCGATGCCCCATAGCCTCGGTACCTCGGTTCTTCGACACCCTTGGTGCCTCAAGGACTATACACCTCAGCGCTTCGACGCTTCGAGGTCTTTGAAGCCTTGTCAGCTCCCTACAGCGGTGTCCTCAGTGTTTTTCAGCACCCTCGACCCCAGTACCCTGGAGCCTCGGTGCTTCGACACCCTTGGTGCCCCAAGACCTCGACCCAGAAATCACATATTGCACCAGTGTACTCAATCCTCTCGAGGGTTTCGGTACCTCAGTGCTTATAGCCTCGACACTTTGGTGCTTCAGCTCCGTCAACGCTCCAGAGCTTCAACACCTCAATGCTTCGCCGTTTGTCAGCCATATGTCGAATTTTCATCCGTGCACGTCCTGCAGGCGGAATCTGCCCCCGCAAGACAAACACACCATGTGCGTAAAGTGCTTGGGCATAGATCACGCCTCTGCTGCCTTGGCAGACAAGGCATTCTGTGCTATCTGCGCCGGATCAAGGGAGAAAACCTTGCACAAGAGAATGGTGCAATTCACAGACGAGACCCTCGCGGCTAGCCTGGGAGAGCCGTTTTCGGCCTCGGGATCCCAGGCCTCCTCCCACCCTCCCCCTCGAGGGGTAGAAAGAGAGCAAGGAACACAGACGGATCAGTCAATGGACATTGCCGAGTTAAAGGGCCAGATGGCCCAAATACTCAAGCACTTAAGCAGGCAGCAGGCTTACCACCCTGCGCCTGCCCCAGCTCCACCAGCGCCTGCCCCAGAGCAGAACCTGGATTCGTCCTTGGTCACTCCAGAGGTTTCAGAGCAGGATGTGGTGATGAGTGAGGGGGAACAGGTCACGCTGTCTCTAGCAGCTTCCTACGGGAAGAGGGTCGCGACCCAGACCTGAGGTGCCAGCGCCCTTGAACTCGGTTCGGATGCTTATAGAGCGAGCTACAAACTTCCTCCAGATTCCCTGGAAGGCGGTTTCTGAAAAGAGCAGGTCTGTTTTCAGACCAGTGCAAACTTCCACCCCTCAGCCATTTCCGGTGTTCCTGGACTTACTGGAGGAGGTGAAAGCCTCCTGGCAGCACCCGGCCTCAGCGCCCAGTGTCTCCAGGAGTGCGGCCGCACTTACCTCCATGGAAGGTGCAGAGGCAATAGGGCTGGCAAAGTTCCCTCCGGTGGACTCCACCATAGCGGCCCAAGTGCAAGCCCCCCCAGTTGGAGGTTTGTCTAAGGATCCTGTATGCCTTAACGATCAATGCAGCATCACGGAAGCCCACCTGAAAAAGGCACATGCGGCCGAAGCACAGCTGACACGCCTGGCAAACACAGGAGGCCTTTTGACTGCCTACCTGGATGGCATGCTACGCTCCATCACCCTTCCCGAGCCACTAGCTTCAGAGCTACGCGCAATCTTTGGCGCCTTATTGCAGATCTCAGTGTTCCAATGGCAAGCCCTGACAGGCTTAGTGGTGGCGCACAGACTGCTGTGGCTGTCTCAGGCGAGGGTCCCGGATGTGGGCAAGTCTGTCTTACTGGACGCACCCTCTCCCCTGGCCATACTTTTGGACCAACGGTAGAGTAGATCTTGCAATGCTCTCGCAGGTGGCTGCAATGCTTCCCTCCCATGCCTTGGCACGGGGAAGGGGGAGGCAATGGTGTCCGGCAGTTACCACACACACACACACACACACACACAATATATATTTATATACAGAATAATAGACGGGCTTCAGTGAGTTACAGGAAAATAATTCCATCTATGGTTTATGTGATGTCATAAACCACAAGACTAGGTCACAGAAACCCGAGATTATATGATTTTCCTTTAACTCACTGAAGCCCATCTTTTATTTTTTATAATACATGGATATTAGTATCTGTAATAAAAAAAAGACAATAAACGGATGGTAAGGTTAAGTTGCAAGTGAATTTAATTAATAATAACAACGTACATTAAGTCAATATTCACCTTTTACGGACCTGACCTCTGGACACAACCTCTAGAGACCTCCATGACAAACACCCTCCACCTATTTCTGTCCATAACTGCATCTCAGAGATCACAGATAGTCTTGTTATGTTTTTGATTTCGTCCAACTATCTTATCCGCGGTCTGCCTCTCCTTCTCCTGCCTTCACTGATTCCTAGCATTGTTTTCTCCAACCCCTCGTTTCATCACGTGACTGAAGTAAGATAATTTCTGCTTCACAATCATGGTCTCCAATGATAGTGTTGCTCCAGTTTGTTCCATTATCAAAGCGTTCGTTCTTCTGTCAGTCCATGCCACTCTTAGCATTCGTCTCTAACCAAATCTCAAACGCATTGATCTTTCTTTCGATTGTCCTCATCGTCCATGACTCACATCCGTACAAAGCCACAGGGAATATCATTGCTTTCACCAGCCTCTTCTTAGTCTCTGTTGCTATATCTTTGTCTTTTCAAATCACTGCTTTTCTTAATACTAAACGCCTCTTGATCTTATCTTTGCAGTCTCCATTTTCATCAAAGAAAGAAAAAACTCTTCACCAGCTCTATCCATTCATTCCCAATTCTGAAATCACCTTTGTTTTCTTTGTTTTCTTTATATATTTAGTTTAAGTCAATATTAGAGGATCTTAAATATTATTTTATTTTTGATAATTCAGGAAAAGTGAATTAAACTGGGTAGATAATGAACTGCAAAAAATAACGTATTTTTTAAGGAAAATGTATTTCAATGGGGTATGTTCTTTATTATTATTATTATTATTATTATTATTATTATTATTATTATTATTATTAGTCGCTGAGTCAAAGATTTGTGTTGCTCGCTTGGTTGGTGCTCCTGTTGGTGAAGAGTGATTGTAAATCTTCAGAGACAGATTTGTTAAAAGTGCCTAAAAAACAGGAATTGTGAGTGTTGTCAAGTGATTGAATTTTTATGTCATTGACATGTTTTTTTGGTTTTGTTTTGTTATTTAACATATTCTCATTTTGTTGTTCATTAATGAACATTTCTCTACTGTGGTGTGAGTGATTGAAAACAAGACATTATATGTTTGGAGGAGTCGAATGGGTCAAAGTTCAAGTATATTTTCCTCTAGAGTAATTATAACATTTTGACGTCACTATTATGCCTTTTTTTCAAATGGCTCAGAATGCAAATATAGCATTGATCCATGTTTTCTATATAGAATAATAGAGGGGCTTTAGTGAGTTACAGGAAAATAATTTCACCCAGGGATTCTATGATGTCATAAATTATGAGACCTAAGGTCGAGTAATTTATAAACTGTCACAGAAACCCGAGATGGAATTGTTTTCCTGTAACTCACTGAAGAGGCCCATCTATTATTTTTTATAATACATGGATACCCTTGTGATGCTAATATTAAAGAAGACGAGGTTCAGCAGTACAGTTCAGTTTTTTTGTTGTTTAAATTGTGTTTTTCAGTGCTGTACAGACGTTCTATGTCGTTATCCGTTTAGTTTCTCTGAGACACGAATGTACACCTTGACATCTTTTTTTTTACGTATTCTCATTTTGTTGATCATTAATGAACATTTCTGTACTGTGGGTGTTGTCGAGTGATTGAAAATGATACATTTTTGTTTGAATTGAATTGAAAGTGATGGTCTCGAGGAGTTGAATGTATATTTTCCTCCAGAGGAATTATCACTACTGTGGTATTATCACTTTTTTTTCAAATGGGTCAGGATGCAAATATATCCTTCATCTATATATATATATATATATATTGTAACAAACCCGTAGAGTACCCCCGTGTAAAACTCTACTTTCGCTTCCACTGACTGGCACAGACACAAGGAACGTTCAGGTAAGGACTTTTTATTTACAATATTTACACAGAAGTTATCACTTCCTTTATGTTGCGTATAGCCCTGTACGGGTCACTAACTGGCTCACTTCTTCGCCCCTCACTAACTGTTTCAGAATGCCGAGTCCAGCAGGCCGCAGCCTTTGCACGTCCTTTCCTCTGGAGTACTCCCACCACTCAGGTAAGTAGGGAACCGGCGCCCTCTGCTGGAATCTCTCGGCCACACAGTTAAGAGTCACGCAGCCTCCCTCTGCTGGGATCTCGCTGCAACACAGGTAAGAAGAAAAGCCCGCTCTCTGCTGGAATCCCTCTGCAACACAGGTCAGGATAACAGACTCCCTCTGCTGGAATCTTGTTGTAACACAGGTAAGAACACAAGGTCAGGATCACGCAGACTTCCTCTGCTGGAACTGGCTGTAACACAGACAAGAACAGAGAGACTCCCCTTCCCCTGTTGGAGTATCTCTGAACACAGGTGATTTATAAGAACAACGTGGACACCCACTGCTGGAGTATCGCTGCAAGACTGGGAAGGATCCACAAGAATGAAATAGAATTATATCCTGGTTGTGGGGGTGAACCCCTGCAACCAATGTCCCAGTGCTTCACAGAAACACGAGGTGTCTCAGAGTTCAAACACAATATTCTTGTTTGTTTACACCACCTGTGGAAACTGTTATTCCTGTCTGTACAATAAAAGCCACGTCCAAAACTCCAGACTGTTGCCTCCGTTCTTACTGTTACGGTTCGCTAATTGTGCTGCGCCTTCATGCGCGCTTCCCTCTGAGTCCCGAAATAAACATACATCCACATACACCCGCGGCAGTTGTGACAGTTCCCACTCGTCACGGAAACTGCGGGATTATTTTAAAGTTGTTACCGTTAACAGCGTCTCTTGTCCAATACTTCTTAAAAATAAAAGAAACCCTAACAAAACAAAAGACTACCTCACCAAGAGGATAAACGCTCACGGTAAAACAAAATACAACTGTTGCTCAAACGAAATCAAACGTTCACTTTACCTTCCAGTAAACACGTATTGCACTTTCAGTTCTTTGTGCCCTGTCAGCAGTATACACCGGCGGTGCTCCCCACGATCACCCCCGTTGTCCCGCTCCACTTCCCTTTATACCCAGAAACCCCGCCTTCCCTATTAATGCTAGGGTTCCTGGGTTGTACAGTTTCTCAACTGGCGTCGCCATTTCTTAAAGGCGACGCCGCCCTTTCTACAATATATATATATATATATAGAGAGAGAGAGAGAGAAACAAAATAATGGGTGGGTGAAGCTGAACGCTACTGCGGTCAGCGTATTTATTAATAAACAAAACAAACGATTTGAACAAAACAACAAAACAGAAACCAAAGGGCACGTTGGCCAAACAAATAAACAGAAACAAGTATATCTAAATATAGCAATTGTTTGTTTTATTCTCCTCGCTCTCTCTCTCTCCGCTCCCCGTACTCTCCTCTCTACACTCAACCCCGCAGCATGGACAGCTGCAGGTTCTTATACTCTGGCCGATATATAAAAATGGAAGGCTGGAAAAATGGCTGCAGGGAACTGGAGGACCTCCTCGGTGGTTTGGAAAACCAAGGCTGGTGCCTTGCTTGCGGGGTGTACGGGCATACTGTAGCGATCTGCCCCTTCCAGGACGACGAGGAGAAACCGGCCCAGGAGAGGAAGGCAGGGAGAAGGAGCAGGAAGAGAAGGGGGAGAGGTAAGCTGCAACAGCAACCGCAGCAACAGCAGGAGTTGTGCCCTGGCTGTGGGGCATATGGGCACACGTTGGCCATATGCCCCACGCAATACAAAGAGGGGGAGCGTGAGCATCCAGCGCCCAGAAGGGGGGAGCGCGAGCAACCAGTGCCCAGAAGGGGGGAGCGCGAGCATCCAGCGCCCAGAGGGGGGAGCCTGTGCATCCAGCGCCCGGAGGGGGGGAGCCCGTGCATCCAGTGCCTGGAGGGGGGGAGCCCGTGCATCCAGTGCCCGGAGGGAGGGAGCCCGTGCATCCAGCGCCCGGAGGGGGGGAGCCTGTGCATCCAGCGCCCAGAGGGGGGGAGCCCGTGCATCCAGCGCCCCGGCCTCCAGCAGCAGCGGAAGAATACCTGCTGCCTCTTGTCTCCACCACCGCTAGGGGCAGAGCAGCAGGAGCTGCCTCTGCCTCCACCACCAGAAGCAGAGCAGCAAGAGCTGCCTCTGCCTCCGCCGCCAGGAGCAGAGCAGCAGGAGTTGCCTCTGCCTCCGCCACCTCCACCAGCAGAGGGTGAATGCCTGCTGGTTCCGCCTCAGCCGCCGTGGGAGGACTGCTTACTGCTCCCAGCTCCACCAGCAGAGGGTGAATTCCTGCTGGTTCCGCCTCAACCGCCGTGGGAGGATTGCTTGCCCCTCCCAGCTCCATCAGCAGAGGGTGAATACCTGCTGGTTCCGCCTCAGCCGCCGTGGGAGGACTGCTTACCGCTCCCAGCTCCACCAGCAGAGGGTGAATGCCTGCTGGTTCCACCTCAGCCGCTGTGGGAGGACTGCTTGCCCCTCCCACCTCCACCAGCAGAGGGTGAATACCTGCTGGTTCCATCTCCACCTCCACCAGCAGAGGGCGAATATCTGCTGGTTCCACCTCCACCAGCAGAGAGTGAATACCTGCTGGTTACACCTCCACCGTCATGGGAAGGACTGCTCCTGCCCTCCCTCGCACCACCCAAGGATGCCCGCCTCGCACCGCCCAAGAATGCCCGAATCGCACCGCCCAAGGATGCCTGCCTCGCACCGCCCAAGGATGCCTCCTTCGCACCGCCCAAGGATGCCTGCTTTGCATCGACTGGGGCTGCCTGTTGCTCTGCATCGCCTGGGGCTGCCTGTTGCTCCGCATCGCCTGGGGCTGCCTGTTGCTCCGCATCACCTGGGCTGCCTGTTGCTCCGCATCGCCTCGAGAGCCACCAGTTACAGGGTACGAGGGAGAAGTGGAGCTCCCGCTGCCGCCTCCATGGCCAGGGGCTCCCCTCCCGAGTTCGCCTCCCGAGGGTTTGCTGCTGCTGCTGCCGTAGCCTCCCGAGGGTCCGCTGCTGCTGCTGCCGTTGCCTCCCGAGGGTGCACTGCTGCTGCTACTGCCGTCGCCTCCCGAGGGTCCGCTGCTGTTGCCGTCGCCTCCCGAGGGTCCGCTGCTGCTGTCGTCGCCTGCAGAGGGTCCGCAGCTGCTGCCGTCGCCTCCCGAGGGGCCTGTTTTGCCTGAGGTCGCTGCCAGTCCTGCCATGCGGCAGGAAATACTGTGGCTGGAACCCCATGAAGGGGAGCTCCCGGCCACGGAAAAGGGGGGGGAGGTCAGGAGACCAGCTCCCCCGCAGCAATTTCGCTGCAGGAGAAAGGGTGGCCGGAGCCCCACGGAGGGGAGCTGCCGGCCATGAAGAAAGGGGGCAGGTCTGGAGACCACCCTCAAAATTTCCTTGGCCGGAGGAGCCGGCCTGTGCATGGTCCACTGGGACACTACAGCTGTTTGGGTGGGAGGAGGACATCCCACCGTGGCCGCCACCTTTGGCCCGTTGCTGCCCCTGTTCCTGGGCCAGGACTGCTAGCCGGGACTTTGGGGACTAAGGGGGGAAGTGGCCATGTGTGCTGCGCACAAGGGGGGGCATGTGTGGCAGAGTGTCCCGCCCCTATATATTTATTTATTATTATTTGTATTTTTGTTTGCGGCGCGGATAAAAGCACAGCGTCTTTTGTTATTTGTTATTTATAATTTAAAACCCCGTGAGGATGTGTGGCTGATCAGCTACTAATTATTTAACTAGCTGACAGTCACGCATCCTTACTAAACACGTGCAGACTGTGGCCGAGGGGTAATAGGATAATTAACAGCTAGTTAACCCCTCAGCCAGAGTATAAGAACCTGCAGCTGTCCGTGCTGCGGGGTTGAGTGTAGAGAGGAGAGTACGGGGAGCGGAGAGAGAGAGAGTGAGGAGAATAAAACAAACAATTGCTATATTTAGATATACTTGTTTCTGTTTATTTGTTTGGCCAATGTGCCCTTTGGTTTCTGTTTTGTTGTTTTGTTCAAATCGTTTGTTTTGTTTATTAATAAATACGCTGACCGCAGTAGCGTTCAGCTTCACCCGCCCATTATTTTGTTTCTGGTATTTCCTGGTCTGTGACGTCACCACATCTCACCACTGCAAGCCATCCTGCCACAGCATCTGATAAGAAATAAATAATAATAATAACGTTTAAAAAAAAAAAAATTGTTTGCTCAATTTCTAGATAAAAAAAAAAACATTATTTAGCTTCTCTCCATATTGCAAAAGCAAAGCAGCCCTATACCATTGGTGAGACATTGATGTTAATACTTCTGTGCAAGAGCAATAATCTTCTAATAAATTGCATAGTCATAAATGCCATATAGGTTAGGTGGTATTGCAAACAGAAGCTATGGCTTTTTTTTGTTGGTTTGTTTGTTTGTTTTTATGATAAATAGATTTGTGTCCACTAAATTGTTCTGTGGCACAAATCCGTGACAAGAAGAAGCTAGGTCTTATGCATAAAGTGAAGTTTTGAGGAGATTCACCAAACAAACTAAAATATTATCGAGGTCCTACTACTCTATACATTGTTAAACAAAGCCAGCAATACATTTGCATTCTATGTGACACATATCAACATTACCAAGCTCATACATGGTTTTGAAGATCATGAGCCATATTTATAAAGCATTTTCTGTCAAGTTCACTGTTTTAAAAGGAAAAACTAAATAATAATACAATGTAAGTGGTGACCTGCGCATAAGAAGAAGAAGAAGAATGAAGATGGTGATTATGCAGTGCTTAAGAACAACAACTTAATAATAATAATAATAATAATAATAATAATAATAATAATAATAATAATAATGTACTTTAAAATACTTTAAAAAGTTAATAAACAAAAAGGATAAAAGAAGGAATTTGTAAAGAAACACAATTGAGATTGCAGTAAGTTGTATATATAAATGTATAACAATAGAGAGGAGAGCAAGCAGTGAGGACATCTAGTGGAGGATGTGTGTGCTACACTTGAGAGATAATGATTGAAACTACAGTGAATAGAGTGTACCAAGTAATTCATAACATATCAGGCAAAGCAGACAAACATTTAGGCTAATACTTGCTTTCAACATAACTCATACACGTAATAAATAATTTGCTTAAACTTAGTTAAGTTATGAATGACTCAAGTTAACATTTCAATCATTTGTATTAGTATTGCAGGGCGGCAGTGTGGAGTAGTGGTTAGGGCTCTGGACTCTTGATTGGAGGGTTGTGGGTTCAATCCCAGTTGGGGGACACTGCTGCTGTACCCTTGAGCAAGGTACTTTACCTAGATTGCTCCAGTAAAAACCCAACTGTAGAAATGGGTAATTGTATGTAAAAAAAATAATGTGATATCTGTACAATATGAAATAGTGTATAATGGGATATCTTGTAACAATTGTAAGTTGCCCTGGATAAGGGTGTCTGCTAATAAATAAATAATAATAATTAAGTAGCTTGTATTAAATATATATTGTATATTCTTGACATGTAGTATGTGTCTTAAAAGTGCTTTAGAAAATGAAAAAAGAAACAATACATTATGCCTGTTGTGAACTTCCATGCAGTATGTTGGTATAACATATACAGCCTTGAAAAAAGTACACATTATAGCAAATGGGTTTTCATTTTACAAAATACTTGATAGCATACCAGATTAAAGAAAGCCCTCAGTTTGCATGGTTTACTGTCAGGTAGTCTATTGCATATCCTTGTCATTTCATTTCCTTCTGAGCAAAGAAAACTCAACTTAAGAGCATGTGAGCAGCTGGTTTAATTGTTATTAGCCCACTGAATGGTGCATTATAATTATTATTTTTTTATTATTAATTTCTTAGCAGACACCCTTATCCAGGGCAACTTACAATTGTTACAAGATATCACGTTATTTTTACATACAATTACCCATTTATACAGGTGGGTTTTTATTGGAGCAATCTAGGTAAAGTACCTTGCTCAAGGGTACAGCAGCAGTGTCCCCCACCAGGGATTGAACCCACGACTTTATGACTCCCAAATTCAATTGAAGTTTAACAGTAAAAAGGAACTTACTATAAATAAATAACTTATAAATAAATAATAACATAAAGAAAATGCTGTAGTAAAATAATGACAATGGCTTTAGTGACACAGGAGTTCCATATTGTCTTGTAACATGTCACAGCAATACCATTACCCCTTAGCTATAACAGATTAATAATCATGAGCCATTGGTAGTATGCTTTTCATGTTTCGACATCTCACTGATCACAACAGTATGAACTAATACACACTGTAACCCATTGCAGTGCCATGATGTAAGTACCAGTGTGCTAGCAATGTAATGTATATATTTATTTATTCAAAATCAGCTGTTTTATTAATGCTGGTAAAGCCAGATTTCATAAGTACAAATTTAAATCACCCAAAACCAATATTTCGGAGGGCTAAATGCTATCCCAAATGACCACTGCATTCCTTAAAACAACAACACTGGAAAACGAACAGCAGTTTTATGGAAAAATCCTGTCAGACAACATCTGCAAACGCTTTGTGAATTGAGCCTCAAGAATCTTATCATCTTGTTTGTCACTGGTGTGTAGCTTTTAACAGCTGGCTGAAAATACAATATTCTCTCTTCTCATAGTTTTGCTTGATAACTTAGTTGCTTGTTCTAATAAAAAACCACATTGTTTTCCCTAGGGCCACTACAATGTAGAGTAATGGTACCTTTATGGTAGAGAATGAGGTCTGGGGTTGTTTTTTATCCAGTAAGCCAATGAACAGTTGTCAGAATTGCTTGGTAGTACAAGTCCTCATAACCAAGCTGTTAGATTTTAACGTTTTTAAAACTCAAGCTGCACCATTGAAGTTAATTTAATTGTCATTTTTTGTAAGGAATTTCCAGACTTTTGTGGCTTCCAGCTAAAACCATAACTATTTTTGAATGACATTTTTTGTAATGAATTTCCAGACTTTTTGTAAATGGTAGTAATACTAGTATTTGTTATTCAAGTAATAACCCACATCAGGGTGTGCGCTGGTAAGACATATCTTACCACACACCTGGGTGCATTGTGATGCGTGAGGTTCTAGGCGGAGACATTAAGATACGTCTTACCACACACCTTGTCATGGGTTATTGTGCTAATTAAATGTATTTTGTAAAAAGAAAACAAAAAACAGTAAGATTTTAAACTTTGAATTAATTTTTATAGCATGCATCCTTCCACAAGTGCAAAATATTCCCTATATTTTGGCTGTAGAGACAACAAATTGCCTTAAAGAACGTATTACTGCTGCAATAATTGTAAACATTGTTTTGTAGATATGCACATTTGTTTACTTACTTATTTTTATACTGCAGCTGGAATGTATTGTTTTTCTGTAAGTATATCTACAAAAATGTAGAATAAAAGTGCTTACCTACATGTTTTTATGCACATTGGTTTGCAAATGTGATGTTTACAATAATGACGCTCTGCACCTTTACCATTGTGGAAATCCTTTTATTGTATACTATGTTGTTATGTTTTGTGAAGCAATAAAAAAATGTAATATTATTATTTTTTTTTTTTAAATTGTGGTTAATTTGAAAGTGCTAGGCCTGAGATATTCTATTACATAAAGATATTCAACTCTGCTGATTCTTTGTGGACTTCTGCCACACTGTGCACAGGGTTATGGGATATAAAGAGAGCCCAGGAGAAGTTTTTCTATTGAGAGTCAGTGTCGGATTGAGCTGCTTTGAGCTGATTTTATCGATGCTTACAACTGCAATAAATAAAGTATTTTGCAACATGTAATTACAAAACGTATTTCAGTATGAAAAAAAGACACAAGTACAATACACATGCAAATTACCTTACGTAATTTGCATGTGTATTGTCGATGCAAACATATTACTCAGACTAAGGGATCAGGCGTCTTACTTCAAAGTGTAATTTGCACTGTTTAGCTGAATGGAGTAAAACATCAATTAAAGTTTCAAATTAATATTAAATAACTAAGGGCTTTGAAGTATTGGATTTTCTTTCTTTGTGTTACATTGTCCTCCCACATACTGTGTTAGCAAAAACTCCACATAAATGACAAGAACCACGTATAATCTTTCAAAGTTCCTGAATATCAATGAACCAGCACTCAGAACTATATAGAACAACTGCTCTAAGAAGTCACTAATAAATAAAAAAGCCAGCTAAATGGCTAAAATTCTGGGGAGAAGTATCATGGCAAACCTTTATAAGGGGAAAGATTCTTTAAAGCTTTTATTGGTACAACACAAATCATAAAATGTATTAAAAATTTGTGCTTACGGCAATGTAAGAGCTTAAAACATTTTGTAAGTAAAATATTTGCGTCACATTGCAGCAGTTTTTCAAATGCATCACTTGGTGGGCCTAAAGTTCTGGAGTCATTGCAGGTTTGATAGAAAATTATTAATGTTTTGCTTATTTCCTGACATTGTTGGTAGTGTTTCAGCTATTTAAAGAAACTAGCTCTTATAGCACATTTATGCCATACAACTCATTTCAGTGGAGTCCTTTTTTTTTTTTTTTTTACCATAATGCCACAAATGGATTTGATACTTACAACCGGTAACATATGTCTCAAATAAGTGCCATTGCCTCTTTTCAATAAGGTGACCTGTGTCGGGATTATCTTGTTTTCAGAGGGCTGATGGCTTCAAATAAAGACCTGAGGTCCAAAGATCATAGGGTGCTTTCTCTAATGTCTGAATAATAACTTACAATAGCAATAAGCTTGCAAGGTTTGAAGCTAAATATCCCAAAAGCTAAACAGTGAAATCTGTAAGTTATGTTGTCAATTCAACGCTTGTCTTCTTTCTATTCCTTAAGGATATTACCTTCAAGTATTGCTCATCCTTGTTAGACAGCTTTTTGGGTCTTCCAGTCCTGGGTTTGTCAATTATGATGATGTTTCTCTGTACCTGTTGATTACGCTTCAGATACCACACCTTGAAAATCGAGTGATGCAAGCTATTTCACTCAATGTTTTTCCTTCTTTATGCAAGTCAAGGTTGTTATAATAGTAGAAAACACTAGTGGAGGCTTTGAGTAAATTGTTGATGTTCATAATGCATCAGAGTAGAAAAATGCAAATTCTAAGACTTTTGCACAACAGTGTATATACATTGTAATGTATGTGAAAATGTCTATATAAATTGTATGTAGGCCAATATACTCAAATAAACTACTTTACACATATATAATGCTAAGTCTCAATATTTAACTTATATTACAAAATATAATGTTTTTAACAGCACTGAAAAAAAGAAAATGCAAAATAGTGATCAGTACCACTTTGAAAAGTACCTTTTTATGACTTCTGTCAATACACTTGACTTCTTTTCTTGCTAACTTGATAACACATGCTCATTACCTGTTCTAATTCACTTTTCCACATAATGCCTGTTGATGCAGAATCCAGTGTAAGAAAATTTAAAATAAGTGCAATTCCAAGGTAATTTTGCACTTTCCATGGCTTCTTGAAGTTGAGACTTTCGTTGAGACTGCATAGCTCTTTTAATTTCCAGTAAATTCAAAATACGTTGCTTTGTGCAGCGTATCATAGTGACTTTGTATGGTATAATCTTTCAAATCATACATGTTGCATTGTCATCAAAATTATTCAGTTAAAAAAATAATCATCTGGCTAACGATTTTGGAATCTTTTTTGCTACTGATTTTAAATTTGACACGAAGTAAAATAAATAGTTTATCCAAGCCTTTGCTTCACTACCCTAATCAAAATTATGTGTGCTGTGTGCGTGAGGAAACTGATCCTGTGTGCTATTTGATTGGCTATTTTACTACCTCTGTGAGCTGTGATTGGCTTAATGGGAATTCCACTCATACAATGCAGACCCCACATGTTGAATATGCGTGTTATATTAAAGAGGTGGGTTGTTTTGAAGAAGAATTCCAAAACGATACAGTACGATGTCATTTTAGAAACTAATGGGTGGACCGTATGCATTAAAGGAGAAAGGAAAAAGGCTTTTTTTAAAAAGAAATATTACATCAGACAAGGAATACGTGGTGAAAGCAAAAGGTAAGCAGTGCAGTTTCACTTGACGTTGCCTCTGCCTGTCCCCTGCTGAGTACTGTGTCTGTTGATTTCTCATTTTTGGTCAATGTAAGCCACCACCACATTCACAATAAGCTACTGACCAAAAGATATGCCAGGACTCCTGGGGTAAGTCTCTGACATTATTGTGCACATTAAATTATCGCTCACAATACATTTAGTGTACATGGTATGGTATGTAAATTAGCCAAATACTGTGCATGCAAATGAATGCATTCTCTGTTAGTAAATGGTGCACTACATTTAGATTTATCACGCACGTTAGGCTCACTACTTTAAGTGCACGCTAACTCCAACTGTAGTGCCATTTTGTAAATGAGGCCCACAGAATGCAAAATGTTATAAAATATCAATAGTAGTAATTTGCCTATTTTGTTTTTTATTTGTATTGACAATATATTATACTTAGAATATAGGGTGTTCCATAAGTCAGGCATCATAGGCAATAACATATTATGTGCTTGTAAGACATTTATATGGATACATTTGGGATACCATCTATGCATAAGGAAGCGAGAGGTTTGGAGTTGAAAAAAGAAAGGAGAAAGTACAAACTATTCTTGTAAAGTCTAGATGGCAGCAGGAGATTGAGCACTTAGTTAGTGAAAGGAGGCAGCTGAGGAAGCAATGGAGAGCTGAGCGCCTATGAAAACACTGCAAAAAGAAGGAGCGTGTGAGAACTAACCCATAAAGACCCATTCAAATTTGCAAAGACATTATTCAACAGGGAGAAAAATGGCACACTAAAAGCAACTAAGTCTGAGCTGGAGAGATATCTTGAGGAAACGCACACAGATTCAAATAGGCAGGAGCCTATGTCGATTCCTTCAGACATCCCACCTATCAATCCACCAGAATACCAAATAGAGGACTATGCACGTAAGTGGAAAGAAGTAGAGCAAGCTGTGAAAAAAGCAAGGGCTTCATCATCTCCAGGGTCTAATGGAGTTCCATACAGAGTGTACAACAGTGCCCCTGGTGTTCTACTAATCCTGTGGAACAGAATTCACCACAGCATGACAATGTCTAGAGTATAGACAGCAGTGCTTTACAGGACAAACTTAAATTCTTGTGCTTTCAGTATGGTCTACTGCCAAGACTTCTGTGGCCACTCACTGTGTATGAGGTTTCCTTGAGAGTAGAGAAGCTGGAAGCGTTAATCAGTTCATATGTTAGGAAATGCTTAGGAGTTCCACGCTGCCTCAGCAGAGTGGGACTGTATGGTAAAGGGATAGTGCAGCTGCCAGTCTTAGCTCTAACCATGGAGTTTAATTGCGCCAAGATTCAATAGCAAATTACATTGGTAGAGTCACACGACAAATGTGTGAGGGAAGCAGCACCTGTGTTGAAAACTGTAAGAAAGTGGGCGGCAAAGGAAGCTGTGGAAGATGCAAATGCTGCCCTTCATATCAATGATATCATGGGGCAAGGACAGCATGGAAGAGGAGGCCTTGGTCTCAGTTCAGCTCCTCCTACATGGCACAAAGCAGCCCCAGCTCATCGAAGGAAGCTTGTAGTCAACGAGGTGCAGAAGCAGAAGGAGAGGATGAGGTGCATAAAGGCAGTTTCCCAGGCCAAGCAGGGAGAATGGACAAGATGGGAGAGTGTGGAACAACGCAAGATCGGCTGGTGAGATCTATGGACAATGGGACAGAGCAGGATCAGTTTCCTCATCAGGTCAACATATGATGTTCTCCCATCACCACAGAACCTTAATCTATGGGTAGGAGAGGATCTGTGGTGTCCATTGTGTTCATCGCCATCTATAAGACACATTTTGGCAGGATGTAAGGTGGCATTGGAAGAGAAGTGCAGCATGATCAACAGGTTGCCATCATTTCCAGCAATATATGACACACAAAGAACAACATTCCTCCATCCAGGGGAACAACCACCAAGAGAAGGTATTAAAACCAAAACTCGTCTAGGACAACTGGAAGCTACTAGAGACTGGAAAATGCTGGCAGATGTTGGACAACGGCTTATTTATCCACCTGATATTGCCACCACTAACCTTCGACCTGATATTGTCTTGTGGTCTGGAGCAGCACGCCTTTTTCACCTGGTAGAGATAACAGTACCATGGGAGGATGTTGTGGATGAGGCATATGAAAGTAAGAAACTTTGGTACGCTCAACTAGCTGCTGAAGCGGAACAGCGAGGATGGAAAGGAAGGTAAGTAAGCTGGGCTTAGCTGAGTGGGGGACTGAGGGGGGTGATGCTGGGATGCCATAAATAACTGTCGAGCCCCCTTAAGGTGTCGTGGGCTAGTCGACGAAACAGCAAGGATCGAAGGTGCCCACTTGAAGCCCCCAGAGAAGTACCCTACTCAGCTCAGTTCAGACGGTTGTCATGCTGATGCGCTAGGGAGGCCGCACTGTGGTTGATCCCTGGAGCCAGCGTTGAAGCCATTGTGTGTGGTGATGCGCTGGGGAGGCAAAATAAGCTGATCCCTGGAGCCAGCATTGCACTTCAGCCATCAACACCAGGCAGAAGGATAAGTACATCATCAGATGGAAGGAAACACAGATGGATCACATTAGTTTACAGTAAATGAAGCTATGTCTTAGTTGGTGCTTATCTTGGCAAGAGCTGTCCAATATCACCATGAAGTTTTAACACCTACTCTCATGTAATGGAAAACACACCTGAAAGTAATAGAGAGACGACCAATATTAATAATTATGCCTATGATGCCTGACCTGTATTATTAAGTATGTATGTATGTATTCTTGTTTTTATGAATAATACTTTCTTATCACACTATGGTGGTAAAAACAAATGAATAAAACATTTTAAAATGTGCTAAATAATACAAATCACTACATATTCGTTTAGAATTTTATTTATATATCACTATTTCCTGATTCCTTATACAAATACAGCATTTTAGGGGGCTTATTGAAAAGGGACGGAAAACTTTTTTTTCCCTCTTCCTAACCTAAGTATTAAAACACTGCTAACATAATGTATTGTACAAAAAGATTCATACTGGTGTCTGCTGTAAATTCATTATTAATTCCACCAGATGGCACTCACTGTTCTCATAATATGACTGTGTCTGCAGTATGTCTTTCCCCACTTTAAACTGCTGCAACTGACAAAGTTGGTCCCCTTGAGGTATAACTCAATCACACAACCATACACTCCTCAGATACTAGTTTGCTGTTTTGCCAGCTGTTTTCTATTACCACAATCTTAAGGGAGTTTTCGCTTTTTCTAAAATGTTGTTGCTACTGGGCACAATTTTAACAATTTTCCACAATCATGATAAATTTTATATGAAATATGATTATGGTTATGGTGTTCACTTACTAAATTCTTTGTATAGTTTATTGTTCAGCGTAGTCTCCTCTTCTTCAGAAACAAGTTTGTGTTTGTTTGCATTCTGAAAAGATAGTTTGACCTGCAGGTATTTACAGGATTCAAATATATGCCAGTCATCGTTTAATGCTTCAACATTATTCAATTATAATTAGTAGTAAACATTTACATCTGTATAAACTACAGGAGCCCTGTAAGATACTAAGACTGTGCGTGCTACCTGTAGTTAACAAACAAAACCGTCTTCTCAGCTTCGCCTCAGAACAGCTGTACAAACTAACAGGCAAAAATCAACAGATCAAAAAGGACCCATTTCAAATTACTGTCACCTGAAACCCTTGAAGGAAACACAGCCTTATTATGTATATTTTGGCATACATGGTCCCATATATCATTTTGTGAAGACTATTACAATATGTTTTACCTTCATTTCTAGACAGACTTGTTCAAAATTTTCACAGAAAACAAAATATGAATATGTTAATGAATGACATGTCTGTTCCAAAATAGTACAAATAAGTTAGTAAAACACAAAACCATGTTTATGTTAAGTACTGAAGCACATAGTGGCCATGTGATTAAATTTCATTCAAAACTTTTACTCACTGGCAACTAATAACTTCAAAAGAATACACTATGAGTCGCTTAAAATGATGAATGTGTCGTTCTTATCAACTAACTTCATTAGTTCAACTGAATTTATGTTTTCTCTGCATCGCTATGACCATTTAAGGTATTTTAAAATACCCCATTTTGACAAATTTAGAAATGTGACTTGATTTACAGTTGTATTTTGTGATAACATGACACAGCAAAACAACATGACAAATCAACTGCTGCAGTTTCTTTCAAAACAACAGTTGCAGGGTGAAATATACAGCATTCTTATCTATAAGGAACAGTAAAGCCTCAGATGTTCCTTTTATTCATGGAGATGTATTCCCTTGCTTCTCCCTACTCCTCCAAACAACCAGTAATATAATCTAGTTTGATAAGGGACTTCCCTGTAACAGATTAGGAAACTACAAACATATGAATGTTAAAAAGCTGGCGTCAAAACAACACAGCTGTTGTTTATACCGTATGCTGTTGTTTGTTTTCCCTAGTGAAATATATAAATAAGAAAAAATAACTCTAACCTGAATTGAATGATTAAAAACTTACATGTAACAAGCGTTCCAGTACTGTGACATTGGGGTGAATTGATATCTTTATGCAGGGAGTGGACACAAAATTAGGAACACATTCCACTTTCAATAGTGTTATGGGCCTCCATGGGAACCCGGGGTGGCATAGATTAAACATGAAGAGCCTGCATGTTGTTTAAAACTGAACTGGAAGTATGCATGCTTTAGGGAAATTAGGATGGGAGGATTTTTAGGAGTCTGTCATGTGAGGTACAGCCCAACAACACAAAGGAGTGGGTTTCATTGAACAGGTGTTTCTATTTCTTTATTAGACCACCCAGTAAAGCTGAAAACAAAACAATTTCAGGACAAGGAGTAGTTTATACTACTGAAAGTACTGTTCAGTTTTGTCAGAACACAGGGGTCCCCTAAACAGGCCTACTTAAATACAGTTCAAGTAAGGTTTAAGCATTATTTGACTAAGTGAATTCACTGCACCAACTCCCATTACTTTAGATACCTAAATCCTGCAAAGTTCCTGTATATGGACAAAGTTCATGTTTATAACCGAGTAATTACTGAAAAACAGCAAAATGCTATTTATGAATAAAAACAACCAAATATGTTAGTTTTAAGCCTCACAGGTAACAAAGGCATCTTTCCCCTTCTTACATGAAATTGACTACATATAAGATGAACACAATGACTGTGAATAGATTACGCTGTCAGAGAAATGTTGGAGTTTGGCAAATTAATTTATAAGGAGCAATTATACACAATTCATAGAGGTGATCTCTGACTTTTGTTTAATGTCTGGTTAGGGTTAGGGTTAGGGTTAGAACTGGGATAGGGGGGCTCCTGAGTGGAGCATCCGGTAAAGGCGCTCCACGTGGAGTGCAGGATGTGCTCTACAGTCTGCACGTCGCGAGTTCGAGCCCCGGCTATTCCACAGCCGACCATGGACGGGAGCTCCCAGGGGGCGGCGCACAATTGGCCAAGCGTCGCCCGGGGAGACGGAGGGTTAGGTCGGCCAGGGTGTCCTCGGCTCACCGCACACCAGCGACCCCTGTGGTCTGGCCGGGCGCCTGCGGGCTTGTCTGTAAGCTGCCAGAGAGCTGCGTTGTCCTCTGACGCTGTAGCTCTTGGGTGGCTGCATGGTGAGTCCGCAGTGTGAAAAAAAGCGGTCGGCTGATGGCACACGCTTCGGAGGACAGTGTGTGTTCGTCTTCGCCCTCCCGAGTCAGCGCAGGGGTTGTAGTGGTGAGCTGAGCTTAAAAAAATAATTGGCCATTCTAAATTGGGAGAAAATAATAAAAATAATTGGCAACGACTAAATTCATAAAAAAAAAAAAAGAACTGGGATAGAACTGGATGCAGCCCCAGTTTGATATCGGAATGAGATGAGATAGTTTTGCAGACTGCTTTCATGGTGCAGAAGGAAACGTGGCATTATACTCTGCACCCGCAATGCAGACCAACTCTGTCTTATCATTAACAAATTGAGTTAACTGGGAGGCCTCTATGTCCAATATTAATTGATGTCTTTGCTAACAGATATGAGCAAGTGATATGGTTCACTTTTCAAGTCTTAAGAAACTCACTAGTTGTCTCTGAAGTCATTGTTCCAACAACCCAATAAGCTGTCCATTGACCACCAGGGGATTTTGCTGGTAAATTTGCATGGTATGTATTTACCATAGTTTACCGTGGTTTTCCATGTTTTTTTTTAAATATGCTTTACCACACCTCTCTGGGCTTTACAATGCTTACCTATGCTGTGCCATGCTTTTGCTATGCTTTACTACACTGCTATAATTTTACTATGGTAAACTTGTATAAGGCTTGGGCTTCACTTGGATGGCCTGAGGAAGGTCTGGTAGCTCCTGAGGGTTGGAACCGAGGCCCAAGCTGTTTCTCTACTATCTAATTAGCTCACCCTCTGCTTCGATCATTCTGCTGTTCTTTAATCCAGATCATTCATGTGGCCATTAGGCTTCTGCTTTTATTTGGCCTAATTGGCAAGAAATTGGTTTAATTGTTCAGTTCCATTAGTCTTTGAATATCTATTTGACTTTTTGTTCTGCTTTCAATGAAAATAGAATAATGAAGCTGTAGCAAATCTGGTTACTTAAAACAGGGAAGCGCACTCATTTTTATCATGAAACCCCAACTCAGACAACATATATATATATAAAAAAAATGGGAATCTATACCTGCTTCAGTTACCCAGGGAAAGACAATCTGGATCCACAGATACAAAGTAACTTCCAGTTACTACAATTTGCAAGGTTTATAATAAATAATAAAAATACACAACATTGCTTGGGTTCTAGGTACCTTAAGAGCTCCTGGAATGTTATGGTACTACTATACAGTACACTTCTCCCTCTGTATTTAAGGCACATTGACTTTGGCATCTCTTCTGAATTGGTTGTCTGTCTGTATTGCACAGTACCGCTCTCTTCGGAGTTGCAACAGAAGTCAAATATGCAACACATGTAGTACACCTCATTTAGTCTAGACAAACTCCTGGCGTCTGACGTAGTTTTAAAAAAATGTATTTAGACAAGCAAACTGGTGACTAAGCAACCAGCCGATCATTTTACAGTGTGTCATGAAAGTTAGTCATGGTCCACTGCACAATTGTAAATTTAAAGTCTGGTTATTTGGGATTTGTTTTATACACTACAGCAATACACTTGTGATTTATGAATTATGTTCATACACCTTTGATAATTCCAAAAATACCAAATACTAGAACAAGCGTATAAATCAGAGTCATATTAGACTGCAAATGACTGCTGTCACAGTTGGGTTTTATGGTGTAGTTGCTTGATAGTCATTTTAAAACAGTAGTTTAATTGGAACTTAGTCTAAGGTCTAGGTTTACTAAAGACAACCAATGTGGTTGTATCTGTTTCCTTATGAATCTGATAATCAGTGCCATGCTGTCTCATTAATATGTTAATCATTCAGCAGATTGCGTTATTCAACATCAATTGGTGATCAATGATTAAAATAATTTGCCTTTGTTTTTTGTTTTTTTTACATACAATTGATTCTCAAACTTAAGACATAACCCAGAAGTGGCACTTTTATACCCTTTTTAATAGAAATAGTTATAAAGGGAAATATAAATTCATGCAATAAATTGCACCAAAGAGGAGTCAGCACATTGATAATCCAAGTCCACTAGCAATTGAAAATCCACAAAAGTGATCTGCCATTATTTTTTAGTTTCACAAATATTTCCTTGCTATTTTCTGATCACTCCCTATGGGTAATCAAAGAGTTAACACAGCATATATCTTCTCTCATTGTAAATGTTCAGGCTACTATAGACTACAATTGGATGATAATTTTTCATTTCAAACTTTGCACAGTCAATGCAACCTCAACACTGAAGATTGCTGCCCTGCCTATCATATTCTGCATTAAAAAAGAGCAATTGAAATGTTAAAAAACTTTGATCTCATCCAACATGGAAACCAAACATTCATTCTGGTCAAGAGGTTAGAGCAAGGAGCTGAGAGACTAGGATCTAGGATCGAATCCCATATCTGCCGATGACTTGCTATGCAACCTTAAGTAACCTTAAGTATGTCACTTGACCTAATTGTGCCTTTTCTGTCCATGCAAGCTGTGTAATTGGGTTTAGCTGTACTGGATTAACCATCTCTTGAAAGAAAGTGGCTTCTAATAGTAAATGGGGCAGCAGTGTGGAGTAGTGGTTAGGGCTCTGGACTCTTGACCGGAGGGTCATGGGTTCAATCCCCGGTGGGGACACTGCTGCTGTGCCCTTGAGCAAGGTACTTTACCTAGATTGCTCCAGTAAAAACCCAACTGTATAAATTGGTAATTGTATGTAAAAATAATGTGAAATCTTGTAACAATTGTAAGTCGCCCTGGATAAGGGCGTCAGCTAAGAAATAAATAATAATAATAAATGTACTGTATGACAAAGTAAGCTCAACACTTTATTCAGTGAGGCCCAAATCTCTCTGTCTAGACTATTGTATCCTATTCAAATTCTGATAGATCTTTGCTTCTACACATTTGCCTTCTTTTGGCACCTCACCAGTATGGGTTGTTGTGACATGGTGAGGCGACCCCCTTCTCCGAAGATGGTCATGACTGTGATTTGAACCATCAAGCTCCCTATTAAATGACTCACTCTGCACTCCATATACAGTGCTTTTAAGGAACTAATGTGGACCCACTTCGAGTCAACTTTAAAAGGTTACAAAAAAAATCCAATATTATTATGACACTAAAAACACAAAAATACATAACAAACCCCTTTGGACTAGGTACAATCCACTAAATTAATTGTCTGATTGGTTTATGTACACTTTGGCAACATTATTGGGAGTTTTTTTTTCCTTTGAGAAAAAATAAATAAATACATTTGCAAATTATGATTTGGTGTATTAATAGCTTGCAAAGTCTAGCTCACAGTGTCTTTTATAATGGGCATTTTTACTAAGTCAAGTGTTAATAAAACCAAAGGCTATGTTGTTTAAAAAAAAAAAAAAATAAATAAGCAGCTTCATGTGCTGCTATAAATCTTACAGTTCAAAACACGTTTGAGAGGATTTATTCACCAGTGCAATGGTATGTTATAGAATTATATCTACATGGCTATGTGATGTCTGGTTTAGCATCTGTTAAGATACTAAAAGGATTCTTATTTAGGAGTCTTACCTAAGTACAATATATCCTGATTTTTTTTTATTTTTTATTTTTTAAAAAGCAGACATAAAGGTAGTTTTGAATAATCAATGACTCAGAAATGGCTAATGGTTAACCTTTGACCAGATTTAAATACTTAATTGAGCTTGTCTGTTTGTTTTCCTGGATAAATGTGACTAGCCTTGCAAAAAAACAAACCAAAAAAAAAAAAAACACACACACACATTGTCAATCATTACTGTAGAAACGCTAGCTCTACTAATTGGGATCAAAGTAGGTTAAGGCAAAGTGCTTGTGATCGGATGAATAAAAAAAAAATCGATTGATTTTTTTGAATTTTGTAAAAAAAAAAAAAAAAAAAAAAAAAAAAAACACACATATTTATTACACATTTATTACTTTTATGACAGTGGATTACAGCTTTTACTTTTAAATCTTAATAATATGTGTATATTTGTAAAAGCAGTATTTTGAATATTAACAGGCTCTTCATTTTCAATTTTTTGCTTGTGAGCTAACTGCCTTAGGCAGAAGATAACGTCTGTCATTTCACTGAATTACGGTTAAATAAAAAAAGCCAAAAAACCCTTAAACCCCTCTCTACCACTGCAGTGTTTTAAAGTATGTAGGGTCTGATAATTTAAGGAATTGATTTCAGTGACTCTTTTGTTTATTTTTTTCACTGTATATCACATAAATTTGACAAATATCACAAACTATTTTTACTCATTACATTGCTCAGACAAGCAAAGATTAATTTTGGCTACTTAAATCCAAATCTATTGAGTGACCCACCAAATAAGTACTTATTATAATCACTTATTATTTATACTTTGTAAGGAATAATAAAAAAAGGCATTATATTAGACACTTTGCTAAAAGGCACTTGTCAAAACTTTGACAGTTACTCAGGAATTGTGGAAAAGGGCTTTGCTCCCTTTTGCTCTGGAACAAAAACTGTAAGCTTCTGTGCATCCAGACATTGCATGTATCTGCTGATTTACAGATATCTACATCAATGCCTTGATTGCTGAACACTTGTAATGGGGCATCCTTTTTAGTTTGTGCTGTGTCAGGATTCTTGCTACAGACATTGGTCTCTAGAATAAAGCTATCCTAATATCACCATTTTTTTTTTTTTCTCTGACTATGACTGATTGGTTTGGCAGTTGAGAAGGGATTTGTCATTGGGTCAGGCACTTGCCTTTTGTGAAAAATACTGGAACATTTTAACAAAATCTTTGGAAATCGATTTTAATAATAAAAATAATTTTATTAAATTTCTATAGCAGTTTGCGGTGCTTGTTTCAAATTATTGTATAGAAAGAGACACATTTCACGACAGTGTTGTTCTTAAAAGGGTGTATCAAGGGATCCCAAGGCCTAACCCCTCCACGTGTCTGTTAACCCTCCGAAAATGTTGGCAAAATGTTAGGACTGACATCCCCCTGACCAGAAATCATGTGGAATATGTATATTTATAGTAACAGAAATATTCTTTGCTTCTTTTATTTATTTGAAATCTTTTTAAGAACTTGCATTGCTTACTAAATTACCGTGGTAAATGTGTATCATGTGCATAACCTAATGCTGGGCATTTGCATCACTGGATTGGTTGATAGGCCAAAAACAGACTTAAACCTATGGGACTCATGCAAGCATTGTTTGATATATATTTTTCTGCTAATGCCTTCATTAGTGTTATGTTTTTACTTGACTTATTTGGACTTTGAGAATAAAGTGGACGTTTTAAACAGACAACAGTGTCCTGATTTTGCAACAATGCAGACATTTTAAGAGAAAGCAAAGTGATAATGTTTGCAAAGTCATTAGAAAGTTAAACAATACTGTTATTTAAACAATGTAACTGTACTAAAACTACCAGATAATCAGGGGTTTATTGCGATAAAAAAAGTGGCTTTACTGTTATTTTAAACATTTAAAATCTCTAATTTACAGATTGATTTACCTTTCCAAGGTTTTGCATTCCTTCCTTTTCACTTTTTTATAACTACACATTCTATTTGAAACTTCTGCGGGCAGCTTCCATTTGGTGGTGCCCTGCAATAAAAGCTCTGAGGTTTTCAATGTATATTAAAGTGAATAAAACATATATATATACATAACTACAGTAGATCTTATAATGTAGTTAATACAGCTTTTTAAAAATCTAAATATTCCACAATATTCCACAGTCAAAACTCTTCTTTTAATAGCAGCTAAATTAAGAAATGACCTTTAATTTTCCATCTTAGGTCCTTAGGACCTTATTTTCTGAATGGGATAATAAAGCTCATTTCTTATTTTAGCTCTGATGTCATTTAAAGACCATATTTTATCAATCAAGGTCTGGAAGCTTAACAGAGCAACGCAGTGTTTGCATGGATTCCCTAGAAACATACTGCTCTATTTATTTATTTATTTTGTCTTACTCACTTAAAGCGTTGTATACCATTGTGACTCTCTGTTAACAATGAACAAAATAAGTCTTCAGTTCCATAATACATGGTTTATATATTAAAGTTCAATAAGTGTGTAAAGAAAATATATAAATTAAAATCACCCATTCTGGCATTTTGCTTGGCTAAACAGTTCATGTGACATGTGCCCTGCAAAAAGCAGTGTATAGTCAGTCTGAAAATAAGCCGTCACTTCCTTAAAAATGATAATGGATGCTTGCATATCAGTCAACAAAGTGACAGAAATTCCTGAGAAAGATCCAGTTTTCCTCAGCAGCTTTATTGATGCTAGATCTCCCAATGCCTGCTTTATAAAAGGTGTAATAAAACAAATAGTGCCTGTATTTTTTCTTCTTTTTTTTTATCTGGGTTACAAAAGTCACCTGATTTTGAAAAAATACCCTTTTGTAACTATCCGGCAATACTTGTTTGTTACTAAACCTTGGTTTTAAAATCTATCTTTCTGAAGATGAGCATCAACAAATTTTAAACAAAAAAGTTGCAATAAAAACATCTGTCAACAAAGATTAGAAGACACAAGCGATTGAAAGAACGGGTTAAAGGTTCAGATTCGGGTTCTATAGTGGTTGACTTTTGACTAACGCCATTATAATCTCCTGTCGGACACTTGATTCCACTCAGCGACAATAGTGTTTTACTATATAACTCCTGTCCATAATTGTAAACGATATCATTCACAATAAGTTAATATTTGAATAATATATGTGTTGAACTTTAGGGTAGCAGTGTGAATAATGTGTGTTGCCACTATATACAGTATGTTGAGGTTCTGTAGCAATAACCAACAACACAGATAGATATTTCACTGAACTTTGTACAATAAAAAGAAAGACAAGATATACACGATAGTGGGGGACATGTATCAAGCATTTGTGATGGTATGAAGGCTATAGCACAGAGTTTATGTCGACCTCAAAATTAAGGCTGTGTTCACGCCGCCAAAATGCGCTCCACCACTCATTAGCCATGCATTTTAAGGCTTGTCAAGCCTTAATTATATGCATGGGCAAAATGTAAGTGGGGCTCATTTGTAAATTAAGTCTGTGATATTAAAATTAGATTTATGAAGCGGCAGAACAGCAGCGCCGTCCCTATAAGGGTCCACAAATAAAACCGATCAGACAAATAAAAAAGTCATAAAGCAGCTGATAGGAAAGAGCATTATTGCAGCATTCATATAGGGGTCAGGAACATTTTTAAAATAAATTGTTAAAAATGTTATTGCCCTTTGAAAAAGGACCGCGAAAACTTGCATCAAATGTGAACGCCATGTGTGCAAGGAGCACAGTCACATTCTGTGTGGTGACTGTCTGCAGTGAATAATGCTTCTTGGGTTGTTTGGTCTCTTTATTACATAGCAATAACAGAGGAAGAAACAATGCACACCATTACATAGTTTAGGATATTTGTATTGTTGTAAATATGTTTGTATTGTTTTTATTTGTTCTTGTTATACTTTGTTCATAAATCTCTTTGGTATACATTATTCAGGCTTTTGCATGACCTTATACAAGACATTTAACATTCTATTAACTTACGCAAATCTCTCTGCTGATCTGGAAGTAACTGTTCCCCTACCGGAATGCTCTGTATGCTAGTGGCCTCTATACAGGGTCCCAAATCATCCTCTGCTTTGCCTGGGGCTGCCTCCCTTACCTGCCAAGGCTTTAATAAATTGACATGGTAAATTTCCTTTTTATTACGGCGATTGGGCTGCCGAATTTCATAATTTACTTTCCCTATAGCCCGAATCACCTCATATGGCCCCTGCCATTTAGCATACAGCTTGGATTCTGATGTGGGAAGAAGCAGCATTACCTTGTCTCCTGGTCAAAATGTTAGAATATGTGCATTTTGGTTGTAATGCTGCTGTTACCGGTACTGAGCAGATTTTAGATTGTCCTGGGCCAAATGACCAACCAAATCCAGGTGATCTCTGAGTAGAAGCACATGCTGCACTACATTTTTGAGTCTTTGTGCTCTTCACACCCCTCTCACAGATCGAGGATGCCGCGGGGCTGTCAGTCGTACAAGAGCTCGAAGGGGGAGAACTCTGTTGAACTCTGTGGCACCTCTCTCACTGCAAAAAGGAGGTAGAGGAGAAGCGTTGCCCATTGTTTCTGCTCTTGGTTCACAAATCGTCTCAGCACCTGCTTTAATATTTGATTAAAACATTCCACCAAACCGTTCGTCTGTAGATGATTAACAGATGTCCGGATGGGACATATTTTTAATATTTTATACACCTGCTGTAACGTTTCCATGATCAGTCAGTATCTCCTTGGGGATCTCTACTCTTGACATAATCTGCTCTAGTTCTTTGGCTATTGCAGCTGCACTAGTGGAGTGCACAATGGAACTGCCTCCAGGTATCACATTACATAATCTACCACCACTAATATATGTGTATACCCGGAATCAGAAGGTAGCAAAGGACCCACTATGTCCATCCAGGCAGAACTGCTCCAGGACTATGGCTTCCCCCATTTGCTGCCCTGTCTTTTCGGCACTGCTGAGCCAGTGCACCATGTGGTCACAGAGTTTCTGCGTGACCACCCTGGGGCAGGTCTCCCGTGGCCTCCAATACTCCCAGAACCGCACCCAGTGTGTTTCTCCCGTGCTATTAAGGCGTTGGAGGATGGCCTGTTTGACCAGGTCATACTGGCTAGCCTCCTCATTGGTCATGGTCTGGTACTCTGCCTGAGATTCCCTGCTCAGACAGGGGCCCAGTTGACTGGCCCAGTACTCCTTCGGCCATAACGTGGTGGCAAACCGCTTGAAGGCACCTCCGCAGTTAGCTTCTGCGCCCGAGCTTTTGGGGGCGCCATCACGGGTCTTGCAGGTACTTGGGGTGCGTTTCCGAGTAAGGCCCTCTCTATCAGCACCGTGTATTACACCTCCCTCTGTCTCTCCTCTGTCTCCTGACTCTGCTCCATTGCCTGCAGCAGCATGGTGAGCGTTGTGACGTCCATCTCCCTGATCTGACATCACGTGTAAACGTGTGGGTTACAGTGCGTAAGTGTAGGGGTGATGCAGGTGCTCCAGACAACAAACACAAAGTTCACAGTTCAAGTATTTTCTTTTTATTTTCTTTAGTGGTTGGATTGACCATTGAAATAATAATGCTGGCTCTACCCATGAGTATTGCCAGCATATAAACCAAGGGGTTGCAGTCCCAAAATAATAATACAAAAACACAGACACACAACACAGATACAGACACGTCTCCGGACAGTGAGAGCTCTAGGTGCAGGTCCGGTGATTAAACAGTGGTGTTTGTTTGAACACAGGTGCAGTGCAGTCTGGGTTTAGAACTTGCTTGAAGCGGAAGCTCCCGGATTCATATTAGCCATCTGGCAAAGACAAATATACACAATTACAAAAACAAACAAAACACTTCACTCATGATTTACAAATTGATTACTTCCTTTCTTGGTCCTAGTGGTAACCAGATCAAAAGGAACAGATTGCTGGGGCCACTTCCCCTAAATACCCTCTGTTACGCCCTCTTTTGGTGGCGCGGCCAATCACGTCTCCTCCAATCCGTGACTGACACATTGCCTACTGCATTAAGGCAATGTCTTCTGGTATCTGACCCTGGAATGAACTGCCAAACCATCCAGTCCAGGGCACACTGTTCCTGTTATACAGTGCCCTCACAGGTCGGGAGGGAGATTGTCACCTCTCTGTCACAGGTTCACATGGTATGGGAATATACACACACAAAAGGTAAACAAGCAATGGCAGAATACAGCGCGGAGAATGCAAACACAAACAGACAGCAGGGAATATGGTACATAAACACAAATGCACGGATCACTACAGTACTGTACTGCATGTGGACAAGCCAACAAAATTGCATGTTAAAATGTCTATAATATATGACCATTGGTGGATTTTACTGGAGTAAAGAAAATAATAAAAACTTAAAAGGAACACTGAAGACTGGCTCCTAAATAAAGCCTTTTATAATAAAAGATTAATAAGGGGGACTGCTCTTTGAGCTTTCAGTAAATGCTCCTGTGGTTACACTGTATCAGAACAACGGTGCACTCGGACTGCATTGTATTACCAGCTTTGATGTCTTCATATGGTCTGAGTATAGACAAGCCAGATTTCAGCAGTGTACAGAGCTGTCAAACTTATTTCAAGAGGTCAGTCAGCATTTTCTTGATTAAGTGTCTTCGAACTCCCTCTTGTTCAACTGGTATTGTACCATTAGTTTGGGTTTCCACACCCATTGTTCACAGCCATACAGTAATATACAGTAGTTATTTGGGCTATTCTTTGTGCAATATACTAACAATAGCCCAATATCTCCATTATATTATGTTGCCAAAGTAAACCATATGTTATTAGTCTGGTGTCATAGCATCTTGGACAAACACTGACTAGACCATTTATGATACAGGATTTGTAGCAAATGCATTAGTCCTTAGGGGAAAGATTTATTTGCACTTGTATCTTTGGTGTTGTTAAATCTGTTAATTTGGTTAGATAAATATATTTATGTTGTCGGTCAGGTTTGCATAGTAATCCTTCAATTTGTTTTTAATAACAAGTATTCTTGTTTTTGATTAACATTATATTGCAAATGGAATCTGTCTTCCGTTCACATTCATTGGATACCAGATCATGTTATCCTGTAATAATAAGACACGGTACAGTTTCAATAAACACCTGGCCTTGTCTGGTGCCTGATCAGTAAGGCTCGCTGTGGCATGGGGAGGCAACAGCACTTGTTACATTATACAGTAGCTATAACTAGAGGACACAATTTATCCACTATTATCTCCTTGTACACTTTGTGGCAAACCAGCCCCATAGCCAAGTTCGTGTATGACTGGGAATAAACCTGATACAGTATCTTTCCATGGCACAATTAATTTCATAACCAGTGCCCAATTTTTTTTAACTCCTGATTTTCTCCCCAATTTAAAATGCCCCTTTATGTTCCCTCACTTCAGCAAATACCCACACATCTCAGGATAACACCCAAGGACTCAAGAGCAGATGTCAGGGAGCCACCAGACTGGAGGATAAAGGCCAGTCGTACAGATGTCCACTTGAGCTCACCAGGATCTGTTGTAGCGGAAAGGAATGGAATCCAAACCAAAATTACTGTAGTTCAGGTAGCTACAGCTGATATTTTATTTGTAAAAAAAGTTAACATTCATGGCATAAACAAGATGAAAGGTCATGACAAACCATATTAATGTCATGGGCAGACGCAGCGATCATAAACAAGCCTTTAGCCTGTTCACATTAATTCTGTGTGCCATAGTTTTTCATGATGTATCTTCTAGAAATTTAACATCTTCATATTATGATACTATTTATATGCTGGGCTAAATAAAACAGGTTTTCAGACAGGGTATACGTTTGTGGCGATCTCAGAATCTCTTTGGTTAGAACATTCTTTGTCCTTTCATTCTAAATGAGGCTAGTATTTCCACTTAGTTTTAGTACATCTCAGTTAGAAGTGCATTGAGTGTATAATTTCAGCAGTAGGAATGATTGACAGGAAAATATAAACCATTATCCTACATCCCCCGCACTGAACAAATCAATGATGAAAGATCATCAAAATGAATATGTGGAACACCAATTCTTTAACAATTTTAATGGTCAAATTAATGTCAGTGACATGAAGACAGAGTTTTTAATAAGCTTTGTTCTCTTGTGTCTTGTGTTGCAAACTAATGGCAGCAGTAGTAGGAAAAATGGAAGTACAGTTACAATAATGATAGTAGTTACTTTTCGTTGTAAGCCATCCCTATTATTTATCAATGCCAGTTCAAATTACAAAGCTGAAAGACTATTTTGTGTTTTATTTGATTTTGTGAATTAAAAATAAACACCTAGCTCTAATGAGCACTAACTACACAGGCAGGTTCCTGACTAGCTCGCAGGACGGCTAAGCCGTTTACCTGCCAAACAAACACAAATCACAGCACTTACTTTTCTTCGGACTGCTCGGAAACAGAGCACACCTTCTGTCTCCTTCTACTCAGCAGTCAGTAGCAAACTGACTGCTATCTTTTAATACCCTGCACCTGGCATTAATTTACAATAGTTACCAGGTGCAGGTGATAATTAATAATAAAAAAATTAACAAATAATTAAACAATTAAACCAAAATGTTTTCTGCAGGAAGGATATTAACCCCCTCCCTGCTGTGTTACAATATATATATATATATATATATATATATATATATATATATATATATATATATATATATATATATATATTTATACCAGGTGGCTGAATACCAAATGTGTATACAGGATATCCACCCACCCAAATATTTAATTAGCAATTATGAATTATCAATTATGATTCATTACCAGGGGTTATTCCCTTCAGAACAAGCAGTGCTTATATTCTGTGCTGTTGCAAATGCTTCGTGTAACACTGAGTCCTATAAATCTTCATCCAAATGCCTGCTGGACTTGTCTGGAACAGGGGTGAAGTGCTTCCTCCCCCGCAGCTCGTGTCTTTCTAAGCCTGGGCCAGGGGCAGCAATGAGTTCACGGCAAAGCAGCTGGAAGTAATCTTCCTCCATACGTTTCCTTCCCTTGTGATTACAGACAATATAAAAGTCAACTTTTTAATATACATCCCATTTTAAGGCTGGGGTACATTTAATCCGTTTGTTTGGAGATTTCAACCATTTGTCTGCAGGTCTTTTTTTGTTTATGTGTCTTTTTTTGCAGATGTTTTTAGCAGAACTGCAGTTTGTTGTATGAAGGGTTAATTTGAAATGATTTTGGAATAATTCCAAGTGCAGGAGGTGCACCCTTTGCAGAGTACTGTTGTAAACTTTCTCACAGACATCTTTAAAAACATTCTATCATTTTATGCTATATTGAAGATTGATTTTTTGGAGTTTCTGAAATACAATTTAGCTTATTAGAAAATGCATTTGGCTTTAAAAAGCAGGTGTGTGGCATGGCAGAAGCCCTGATGGTATAAGGTGTGTGTGTAAGTGAGTTGCCACTGCCACTACTGGAGTTCCCCACACCGCTGGCAGCATGGCCATGGTTAGAGTGCCCAGCGCATTGCCGCTACCAGTGTTACCATTGCCGAAGGAGGAGGTGAGGGGACCAGCTCCCCGACCACCTACGTCCCGACCTGGTGCTGATGGGTCGGAGCCCTCAATCTGGGCTCCCAGACACACGGCAATGGTGTCCACACCTTTGGTTGCTAGACCTAGCTCCCGGGTCGCTGCATCACCAGGCACAGTCGTTCACCTGGTCTCATGTTTGCTCCCCCCGGTGGCCCAGACAGGTCGCACCTCTGCCAGCTGCTGCACCTGCCTGGTTGCCGGCCTGCACTCCCGCCGCCCTGTCCACGTCGTCTGGGTCCTCTGTGTCGCCGGTTCTTGGTCTTCCTCCAACCCGTCCACGTTGAGAAAGATGGACATGAGGGGAGGGGGTTGGTGTTTTAGGGGGGATGGTGGTAATTTGTAGTCAGATGTGGGGGGGGGGGTATGTGGCAGGGTGGAAGCCCTGCCGGTGTAAGGTGTGTGTGTGAGGAGAAAACACGTGCGAATGTGACTGGGGCCATAACTGAATGATTATTAGTTATGAGGCCACAGCCACAAGAAGGGGTATCACTGTTGTTAGTGGAGGGAATATTGGTGTTGGTGAAGGGGTGTGTTGCTGTGGATTACTGTACTTTATGTCTGTGAGTTTTGTTTTGGCCTTTTTGTCTTTTTATTTGTTAATGTGTTTCTTGTCTGTACTGTACTGTTTGTAATTAAATGTGCACGATAGAGCTTAAACTGCAGCTATCTACCCTATCACATGGTGATATTACGGTAATATATTCTGCCCTGTTCTGTGGTCGTTAGTTGTACATCTTTTGCCGACTTTCTCTATCTTGGTATCTCTGAATAGACAATCATCTGCTCTTTAAATATGCACATGATTTTAATGGGCAAGCTGTGGACTGATTCCAGCATTCAATATGGGGGAAATGTAGGACAAAAATCACTGCAATAGATTACAATTGGGGTACCATCGCACTTGTGGGATGTCTTGCTTATTAAAATGTGGTGCCTGGGTGGGTCTGAGTGAAGAAATTTGTTTGAATACCTCCAGATTGTAAATTGTGTAAAGCCTCAGTTAAACCCTCTTTTGACATTTATAAAAAATATATTTTGTAGTTGCTGTCTCCTGTATATAACAGTACTTATTGTTTTTAAATTTTCATCCACATTCACAGGCTCAATATTTAGCTGGGCAACTGCTAAGTATCATTTCACTCTCCAGGATTCCAACTGTGTTTAGAGAATACCTCTATTTAGTCCTGTTTAGAGAACACCTCTATTTAACTGTGTTTAGATAACAGCTCTATTTAGTCCTGTTTAGAGAACACCTCTATTTAATCCTGTTTAGAGAACACCTCTATTTAACTGTTTAGATAACACCTCTATTTAGTCCTGTTTAGAGAACACCTCTATTTAATCCTGTTTAGAGAACACCTCTATTTAACTGTGTTTAGAGAACACCTCTATTTAACTGTGTTTAGAGAACACCTCTATTTAACTGTGTTTAGAGAACACCTCTATTTAACTGTGTTTAGAGAACACCTCTGTTTAACTGTGTTTAGAGAACACCTCTATTTAACTGTGTTTAGAGAACACCTCTGTTTAACTGTGTTTAGAGAACACCTCTATTTAACTGTTATTTGTAATTGCGTGTATTTAAACAAAATTCCATCTCAAACAACTTTTTTGCTGAAAGCGAGAACGATGCAGTATATTTCAAAACTAGAAATAGTAGCTCAGGAGGATTTATTATAGGGCTTCTGGTGTATATATCACATGTTTGTTACTAGTTGTGGGGGAGTTTGTGCTAGAGCAAAAGCCAAAAATGCCACAACTGTCAGAAGACTCCATACACAGCAGTATGAATACATCCTCAGTAAAAAATCAAAGTGTGTTCAATGATTCACCAACAGGTGTCACTGTACAGTAGGTAATGCAATACCAGCACAAAATAAATACTGTACCAACAGGTGGTAATAGTAGAAATAATAACATACTGCAATATACGATTTTAGTAACTGTTTGTTAGATGAAGATCTTTTGTAGATCGAAACGTTGATTTTACCTGATAGCATGGTGTTTTTAAACTAAATAAAAGATGTAGAGCTTCATAAGTGTATGGGCATTTTATCTTTTTACTTGTTTTGGACTAATTTGTGCCCTGCACCTTTTTGATTAATGGATGTGCGTATAAACACTTTTTATTTATAAGTTCAGAAAGCCAAAATAATTCTATAAAGCTTACCTGCAGTGCACTGCCATTCCCGTATGTAGGTATAATATTCATACTGTAGGTGCGATTTGGGACCCACAAATCATTTTTACAGTTAGATTTCTTAGTCATAAATGTTGGTTTTGCACACATCTAGCAAGACCACACACACACATTAATAACACCTATACTTCCACGTATGATAGGTGTTAAAGGAGGATAGGTTAATGATTTCAGTCTTGTGTACCAGATTTACTTGAGGATTAAACATGATTCTGAGCTATTAAGAAGACAAATACATGAGTTAAAAGAACTCTTACATTTCATAGCCATACCAGGTTGCTGTTTAGACCACAGAAAGCGATCTAAGATTTGTTTTCCTGTTGTTCAAGCTAAATGAAGTATAAAATGTAAAATGTTTCAATCACTCCATCATCACCACCAAATAACCTTTCAACAAAACTCTTGAATTTTGTTGAATTTTCAAATTAAGCAGCATATTCTGATTTTGATAGCTGTATGTAAACACACAGAAATGGAAGCACATCAAAAGAATGACACTACAATTACTGTATGATCAGTGTCCACTACTTCCTTCCACTGAATATTTAGAGAACAATCTCCAAACGGTCTCTTCTGCTCCACCAGCATGGAGCACTTTAAAGAGTAAATAGTTACAGATATGTTGTTTTACCTTTTACTACCACTCAGATACACTATTTGTGTTCCTGTTGTTCCACGGTGAAAAGGGCACTTATGTATGTATACGCCTAATAAAGTTACCTGTTTTAATGTTGTAACCTATACTATTGATTTATGTGTGATATTAAAAGCTATATTAAAAGGGTATGACTGTATTTGTTACAAGCAGGCAATTGGTAAAATGGCAATGCAGGTACAGGTACTGGTTATTTTTTGTTGGTATTTGTACTGATGGGTGCATGCGTACACTGCCCTACAACAACTATTTGAACAGACAATATAAATGCAGAATGAATGCAGTGCATTATAATGCAGTGCATTATAAATATCATATGGGAGATACTGAAATTGAAGAAGGAATCTATGAAAAAGACCTAGGAGTTTATGTTGACTCAGAAATGTCTTCATCTAGATAATGTGGGGAAGCTATAAAAAAAGGCCAACAAGATGCTCAGATATATTGTGATAAGTGTTGAATTTAAATCAAGGGAAGTAATGTTAAAACTTTACAATGCATTAGTAAGACCTCACCTAGAATATTGTTTTCAGTTCTGGTCACCTTGTTACAAAAAGGATACTGCTGCTCTAGAAAGAGTACAAAGAAGAGCAACCAGAATTATCCCGGGTTTAAAAGGCATGTCGTTTGCAGACAGACTAAAAGAATTGATCTGATTCAAGCATTCAAAATCCTAAAAGGTATAGACAATGTTGACCCAGGGGACTTTTTTGACCTGAAAAAAGAAACAAGGACCAGGGGTCACAAATGGAGATTAGATAAAGGGGCATTCAGAACAGAAAATAGGTGGCACTTCTTTACACAGAGAATTGTGAGGGTCTGGAACCAACTCCCCAGTCATGTTGTTGAAGCTGACACCCTGGGATCCTTCAAGAAACTGCTTGATGAAACTCTGGGATCAATAAGCTACTAACAACCAAACGAGCAAGATGGGCCGAGACTTTCTTATGTTCTTATGAGTGGGGGTGGGGTATTTGTTACCCATTTTACCCATTGCTATACTTTGGTATTTGTGAGTAGATGATCAACCCCTCGAAATAGAACCAAAAGATTTGACTAAGCATTCCATCCCACAAGTGTAGTGTGGTACCAGTCATTGAAACAACCATTGCAGATGCTGGGGTAAATTAAACAACACATGTCCCTTAGCAGTGG
The DNA here is from genome assembly GCF_902713425.1 of Acipenser ruthenus. Classification (NCBI taxonomy): domain Eukaryota; kingdom Metazoa; phylum Chordata; class Actinopteri; order Acipenseriformes; family Acipenseridae; genus Acipenser; species Acipenser ruthenus. The sequence goes on from NC_081192.1 coordinate 34,606,162, forward strand.
TTCTCTGTTGGTAGTAAATGTATAATATCTAGGATACCACTGCACTCAAGAGACAGCTAGCTCATCTTTTGCATCCACATGGTCTCAATTCAGATAGCTTTCCACTGGGATCTGGCCCAACACCTGTCAAAGCAACTGATTTAATGTGAATGAACAGCGCCTTGAATTGTCAGCTTCAGTTTTACGTACTAGTGTTTCTGCTTCAAAGACAAGAGCAGCAGCTAAGGACAATAAAGGATGAAGGTGCATCATCTATAACAGTGCTTGGTTGTGTGGAGGTGTGGCAGGGCGAAAGACCTAAATGTAGTGTTGGGGTGTGTGTGGTGTAAATATAGGGTTGGCAGTGTTAAAATCTTTCCTGCCATATAATACACGTGAGAATGTGGCTGGAGCCTTAATTGAATGACTAATGGTTAATTATTATCTCGGGGAGGATTTTAACCCCCTCTCTGCCAACCCTATATTTACACCACACACACCCCCACTACTTTTAAGTATTTTGCCCTGCCACAGGAAGGATCTAAAGGATACTTTCAGATACTTACAGCTTGCTCAAAATAGATGAATGAAAGACAATTAGTGTATCTATATACACCCCATTTCCCAGCATCTGTGCTGAGTTGTTTTTAACAATTAAGAAAGAGAAGGCGCTCCAGGGCAGTGGCTGTAAGCCCTGGAGAGGGAGACCTTCTTGAGTATTATTCTATTTATTACCTGGTGGAATTCCCATATTGACACACAGTTTATTTAAGGTGGTATTGCAAGCTGATATTAAGAATAACTAAACCAAAATAACCTTTATATTAACTTAGAATGGTGCCAACTACACCAAAGTGGAAGACAAACAAAAGGCATCCTGATTGAGTGTGTGTGTGTTTTTTTACATGAACAAATGCAAAGTTGTATAGAAAATATAAGAATAAATCTAGAAAAAAGAAAGACATCATTCTCAATACTGAAAGTTTCCATTTGTGCTTTTTATTGTGTGTGTGTGTGTATATATATATATATATATATATATATATATATATATATATATATATATATATATATATATATATATATGTGTATATATATATATACATATATAGACACACACACACACACACACACACACACACACACACACACACACAACAAATTATATTTCGCAAATGTTACATTGTACGAGTCAGGGGAAAACACCTAATATTTAAATATTTCAACAGAAAGCATCAGAAAAAAAGGTTTGACTGTATCATTTAATAGAAGAGCTATTCCGAAACTGCAGGGATGAGTGGGAAGACCAGACCCCACCCTGCATGGATTCTGTCACCAAGGAGAGGGTTATTTCAGTTCTAAATGCAGAAAGCTCACTTGCACTTCTTTCCCTTTATTTCTGGAATAGCTTGAATGCAAAGCAGGAGGAAAGTTTGAACATGACAGCCACCCACATGCAAGATAACAAGTACTACCCAGCTCCAATCTGACGGTGGCAAGGTACTCTTTGCAGCAAAAATGCATTGCATAAAGAGACCCACATTTTCTTTTGGAATCTTAAACGACAGCTTCTGTCTTCATAACACATCAGCTCAGCTAGTGGTGCGTCACCAGTGGTATTTCACTTTATTCCTGTCCCCACCTCTCTCACCCCCATATACTGATAAGGTCTTAGATTCAAAATGAAGGCACTCATTATACACCAAAGCATGATAAGCACAAGTCACTGGTCAAGCATACAGTACACAGTATACAAATCAGAACAAACAACATTTAAGTATGTACCATCGTGAGAAACAGAAACCTAGTGTATGTAACTTACAGTTGTGAATGGAAATTTGCAGAAGATGAGAAATTTGATTCTCAGCTAATTAGTTGTTACCTTTTTTTGATCAAAAAGGCTGCTTCCCATAGAAAATGGTGTTTCAGCAGATTTGTATGCCTGGTTTGAAATTCTGAATGGCACACATTTAATGATGTTTCTTGTCTTCTGACTGAATGCTGGAAGCTGGAGAGTTTAACAATGCACCCAGCAAGGTTCTGAAGCGGGCATATGATAAGCACAGAGTGTTTAAAAGAAACATGGCATGCAAAATCTATTCTTTTTATATGGACAAAAGAGCCAATAAGTCACAGCTATGATTAACAGGGACTGTTGCAACAAGTTGCTTTGGAAAAATGTACAAATATCTTTAAAGCACTTTAAAGCCATACTATATTCTATAGTCTTCACAGTAATGTGCAAATATTACCAATATGGCTTTTATTTGATTTGCTTTTTGTTTTTAAAGACACCATGAATACATCAAACATCATTTTAAAATCCCCATAAATATGTAATATTTCAGAGGAAATACATTTCACTTTGTGCTTCAGCATTGTAAGCCCTGGCAAACCATGAATGTGTAAAGTATAGCCACGTCTAGCAGAAACCATGACTGACTAAGGCACAATATTTTACTAATTTCATATATCAAACCATGCCACAGACTATTCTACACACAATCTGAAAAAGTACAATTTCATTCATAAGTGTATAATAAACTATTAACTGTATTCCAAGCGGAACTAGTACGACTATTCATAAGCATAACATACTCTAGGAAGCTATACATCTAGATCAGTTTTTTTTTTCTCATTCCATTAAAATATTTGATTTTAAAAATCTTATAGGAGATTACAGTTAGCAGTCAATCCTCTTCAATTTATTATTATTATTATTTGTTTATTTAGGAGATGCCTTTATCCAAGGCGACTTACAGAGACTAGGGTGTGTGAACTATGCATCAGCTGCAGAGTCACTTACAATTACGTCTCACCCAAAAGACAGAGCACAAGGAGGTTAAGTGACTTGCTCAGGGTCACACAATGAGTCAATGGCTGAAGTGGGATTTGAACTGGGGACCTCCTGGTTACAAGCCCTTTTCTGTAACCACTGGACCACACAGCCTCCTACAAAATTTATAATTTCCCTCAATCGACTGACAACATTTGGTCATTAAAAATACACAAACGTTTGTTTTCACTATCTAAAGTGCATACATTCATGAGGCATGAACAAGCTAGCTACTGTATCTTCTTAATCTAAAACAGCCAAAAAGATTAAAACAAAAAGCAGTAACTTCACTAGCTAATATGCTTTGGTATCCACAGATATGTTATTGCTAGCTTAAGTCTTTTTTTTTCCACCTCCAAAACGGCAAACAAAAAAAGATCATGATTGTCAGATATATTACTTGCATAATTTAAAAAGTTATATTTACGTGCACACGTATCTGCAATTAGTCTTGAATAAGGTATTGTGTTTGAAGCCCCGTTCTTTATTCAATTCTAAATATTTGTATGTCCCTTTTAGTGACCCTGCAGGCAAGAACACTCACATTTGATCACGGTATATGCTATAAGTCTATACTAAAGAAGAATGTTGATTAGCAAAAATCTATGCCATTTAAAATAGCAAACTTAGGAAATCATTATGGATTTCTCCAGTCTCTTTGTATTGTAATTTAACTATATACTAGTTTAGACTATATGCAGTTCTTCACTGTGAGCTTAGTTAGTGCACTAGGATGGAAATTACCATTGTGTCCTGTGCAGCAGTGTGTAACATTTAATCATTAAAAAAGTAAACAGGCCACTTTAAAGGAAAATAACAAATCATACTATTTTCAGTCATGGATATGGCATAAGATACATTAAAAAACCTGATGGTTTTGAATGATGATGAAAAAGGAAACCAGAATAAAGGCATAACATTAACATTTTTGACATTTGTTTTGCATTGTAAAAAGCACTTCTTACGAAGACAATAACCTTTTTTTTCTATATTGTATTGCATCCCGGTTTCACTACATAAATATATAAGGCACATCCATGGCTGTTCCTTAAGACCGCCAATTGATGAACAAACAGTGCCAACTAGCGCTAAGATAGAACAGTGCCACTCAGGAGCAACTTCTTTGGATGGAAGATCAGACCTTTAAAAAAATGCCAGTTTTTAATAAAACAATACAAAAAGTGGTCCCAGGAAGATAGACGATAGGGCAGAAGGGTTGCTTCGCTGCTTTGTCATCTTCTTCTAACATTGAACAACATTGGAAGATCAGTGTGCCACTCTTTAACATCGTCTTTACCAGAACAGTTCATTTAAGAGTCTTAGAATGATTATTATTATGATTTGATTTGATTTTTTTCAATCCTTCAGTCCTGTAGTTTGTATGTGGCTATGCATGGCCATGGACAGAAGTGCTGGATAGATCATTCCTTATAATTTCATTTACTGTGAAGAAAAAAAAAGAGCACAGAATTAATAACACATAGTTTATAAATAACATTAGGAATAGAGCACATTTCTTGAGGATCACAGGGAAGTGTATAAGGCAATAAAAGCACAACAAGTTAACATCTTCAGTAACAGTAAAAGTAAAGTTTTCGTTGCGCAGCTGAACATTCAGGTCTAATACATTTTCTTTACTTTGAAACCCTCTCATGCATATTGGTCTGCACAAATTGAAGAATGACAAATAAATATTTCCTCTGTCCAGCACGGAGGATAAGTATAGTGCTGTACCTTCAGAGATGTTTAAAAGATGAAAAAAACTAAATAAAATGATGAGGGACAGTGATAGCGGTACTGAAACCAATAGGTTAGCTACAATAAAAGCTTAGGAATTACAGATGTGAATTTAGAAGAATAGCTTTGGGTAAATATCTCCTAAGTCTATTCCCCTCCATAGGCAAACACAGGAGTTCAAAGTGTACAAATATCAAAATATTGAATATAAACACACACACACATATAATAAGTCCACTGGTTGCGAAAGGTGCTTACTCTCAAAACAAAAACAATATTAATGTTTATAAAAAGTAGATGAAAAGCAAACAATATACACTCTTGGTAACTTACAAAATAACCTACAATTTAATCTTCTACCAGCTCTACAGAAATACTGTAGCTTAATACATCCTCTACAATTATCAAACCATTTTTGTCAAAGAAGAAAAAAGGGCCAGTGTCAATATGTGTTGAATGTGAGTTGATGTTGTTATAAAAATAATTTTAAAGGGACTATCATGAAGAAAAAATTCATTGACAGAACCCATGAAGATTTGGTTTAAAACAAAGGTTAGTTTTCAACATGCAACATGGTTGTATTCTAGAAAAGTAGCATTCTAGATTTGGAATTAACAACATACATGCGGAAATCAAGTGGTAATATGTAATAATAATAATAATAATAATAATAATAATAATAATAATAATAATAATAAATTGTACACTTTGTATACAAAGTTCACCTTTTTGCTAATGACTGACCACCTTCTACTTAATTAGAACTGATTTATCAATATTGTGGGGGCAACTGTGTAGCTTTAATTCCACACCCATAAACAGGAGTAAAACTCCAGGTTAGCATAAAGGTAGCCAGCAAGAGGCTTTAATGAACTTTGTCCAAAAGTCAACAAAGAACAAAATGTGAATTTATACATTCTTCCTACGTTAAAATCAAGTTTGCACTAAATCACCTTTACATCAACTTTAAAGGAAGCCTTATCGCATCCCATGCCTACATATTTGGTATCCTAATTCAAATTGAGAGAAAAATAAATAGTATTATCTCACAATATCAGGCAGTGAGAAACTCCATGGCCAGTGATAATCGTGCTTTCCTTAGAAAAGACTCTCTTTTTACTCCCCCCCCCCTAGTTTCCCACACTTAAAACGGTGTCTGTTTATCAGTTGTGTTCTTTGGCAGATGAACAGGAAATGACTGAACATGGCAAGGACCAACCAAAGCTAAACAAACAGCAGCACATCTATTTCCCTCGATGTACATTCCGATAAGTGAAAATGTCACAGCTAAGGCAGCAACTTGTTTATGCATCCAATCTATTATCTAAAACAAGTATTAATCAGGCATCCAACAGTGCAGCCTCATGGAGCCAGCACAGGAAACCTTTATTTTCTTATGCCACTGGCTGTGCCACCTTGTCTGCTCATATCCCCTTCATGCCCTTCTAGGAAATATGTTTCTTGCACAAATGTCAGCGGTAAGGTTTTGCAAAGCTGACATCTTTGTGTTCGATTTCATTTGATGACCGCTCAGTGCTACTGCCAGCTACATTGTCTGTGGGGTAGAGAAAAAAAGCATTGCTCCCCAGTTACAAATTAATCTCACCTGAGAACATTTGGCAATCGCCTTCATTATATTCAGAAGCAAGCTTTCAATACGACCTCCCACATAGTACCACTGGTGATGTAGCTGACATAACAGTTTCATCAATATCAAACTTAGAAACAATGCGCTCAAAAGGATGAACAAACCCTTAGAAATCAAACAATAGTCTTCAGTAGTGAATCTGTGGGAAATATTCCTAACCCCCTTGAAAAACATCCAAAAAATAGCAGCATTATTACTACAGCCTTCTCTTGTTATGACAGATGGCTTTCTGCTCAGGTGGGTGTAATAACCTATAGCTACAGATGATGGATATACTGTAGGAAAAGGGGAATTCTGCCATCAGCGTGAATCAGGCAGAAGCCAGATTTGGGAATACATTCCTAATGACAAACAAAAAAACAAAACCCAGGTGTTGAAAAGGTTGGGAGAAGGTCTGAGAGACCCAGATGTTTAAGTATATCCCATCTGCACTGAATAGACTTTGGTTCACAACCCAACTCAGTTTGTCTAGTCTATGTAAGGAAAACAGGAATTCAGGAAGCAAAATGAAAGATTTCACAACGTCTTGGGGTGCATATGTAGCATACGGCTTAACCCTTAGCGGTCCATTTATTCAGCGTGTCTCAGGCGCGTCAGGTCCAATTTATTTTCACATGCGCAGTTTATTTTAGACGTGCTGTTTAAAAGTATTTTTTTTCACAGTAAAACAGGTTTAAAAGGCACTGCATATCAACAGGACACTCAGTACTGCATCTCCAGCCCCGCCCCACCCCTTGTTCGCTGTATTTTTCACATATCTCTTCATAGTAGTGCATACCGATAAATCATCTCCTGATCACTTGTTTTATCACCAAACTCCTCAATAATGCGATCCAAGTCATTATTTTATTACTATAACATCTAAAAAAAGCTCTGCAAATGTCTGTGATATTCTTTGAGTGCTAGATGCAGAAGCAGCTATCTTGTTTGTTTGTCCGTGTTATCTATGTGATGCCGGGGCTATCTGTATTCATGAGATACACCCCCTTATTTTTTTTTTCCGGCTTCTCTCAGCTCCTATCTGTCTCACTCGGCCATTGAATGGTTTTCTCGGCTTTTTCCAGAGAAAAAACGACTAGAGACCTGTTTTTTACATCTTTTTGATGATGTCGGACAGGGTCCGACATTGGACCGGAAAGGGTTAACTTTACTGAAGTCTGACATTTTTCAATTTTAGGGGCTTTTTCAAGTCATTCATGGGGATTCCCTCTTTGACAAAACTTTTTTGTACACTTGAAAAACAAATCTGAATATTATGGTCAAAATCACTCTCCAACCAAAAAAACCTTGTCAGTATGTTTACTTTGCTTTTTTAAAAATTGTTTGTAATTTTTCACGTGTCTTTTAATGTGTGAGTTTTAACCATTCAACTACTTTAAATCTGGCACTGGTTGAAATGAAAAAAACCACAAGATGACAAAAAAAAAACACAGATCTGTAAGACCCACATAAATAACAATCCTCTAAAGCAGTTACCATTATACAGATGCAAATATTACTTTCCTACTACCTCTTCTTGGGTAATGCTTGGTAAACGCCCACTTTAAAAATGAATATGATGCCAGAATTAACTCTTAATAGCTGTTGCTGTCTTAGGGCAAACTAGCATTTACCTGCTAAAGCATGGCTATTTATAGAAATCTTGTTTTTAAGCTTTTTTGTAACATTGTCTGACTTAAAAAGTGCCAGCTGCTGAAGACATTTTATTTTTAAGTGGCAAGGCAGTGCCTTGAACTTTCATTGTTTGTGACTCATTGTACCAATTCCTTGCTTGTACATTGACACCTACACTAAACCAGTGTTTATTTATTATTATTATTATTATTTATTTCTTAGCAGACGCCCTTATCCAGGGCGACTTACAATCGTAAGCAAATACATTTCAAGTGTTACAATACAAGTAATACAATAAGAGCAAGAAATACAATAATTTTTGTTCAAGTAAAGTACAAGTTTGACAAACCACAATTCAATAATACAGCAGGTAATAGTGATAATTACATCAGGATATGATTAAATAGTGATAGTTACATCAGGATGTGATTAAATACAAAGTACTACAGGTTAAAAACTTGGCAGATTACAGTATTCTGAAGTACAGGATTAAATGCAGTAAAATAGGGGCTGATAAGAGCAAAATAAAGCACATTTACATGAAGGGTGATAGTGTCCCAGGATACAAACAGAGGAGTTCTACAGGTGCTCTTTGAAGAGGTGAGTCTTAAGGAGGTGCCGGAATGTGGTCAGGGACTGGGCAGTCCTGACATCTGTAGGAAGGTCATTCCACCACTGCGGAGCAAGGGTGGAGAAGGAGCGGGCTTTGGAGGCAGGGGAGCGTAGCGGTGGTAGAGCTAGTCTTCCAGTGCAGGCGGAGCGGAGAGGTCGAGTGGGGGTGTAGGGAGAGATGAGGGTCTGGAGGTAGCTGGGTGCAGACTGGTCAAGGCATCTGTAGGCTAGTACAAGAGTCTTGAACTGGATGCGAGCGGTGATCGGGAGCCAGTGGAGCGAGCGGAGTAGTGGAGTAGCGTGGGCGAAGCGAGGCAGAGAGAACACTAGGCGGGCAGCAGAGTTCTGGATGAGCTGGAGCGGACGGGTGGCGGACGCAGGGAGGCCAGCCAGGAGGGAGTTGCAGTAGTCTAGGCGGGAGAGTACCAGGGCCTGGACCAGGAGCTGGGTAGCATAGTTGGTGAGGAAGGGTCGGATTCTTCGGATGTTGCTCAGGAAGAATCGGCAAGTGCGTGCCAGAGTGGAGATGTGCTGGGAATAAGAGAGGCAGGGGTCCAGGGTGACTCCAAGGTTCTTAGCTGAGGAAGAGGGAGAGAGTGTGGTAGATTCCAGAGGAACAGAGATGGAGAGATCAGAGGAGGAGGAGGAGGAGGGAAAGAAAAGGAGGTCAGATTTAGAGAGGTTGAGTTTGAGGTGATGCGAGTGCATCCAGGAGGAAATAGCAGACAGACAGGTAGAGATACGGGAGGAGATGGTGGAGTCAGAGGTGGGGAAGGAGAGGAAAATCTGAGCATCATCAGCATAGAAATGGTATGAGAAACCATAGGATGCGATGAGGGGGCCCAGGGAGCGGGTGTAGAGAGAGAACAGGAGAGGACCCAAGACTGACCCTTTATTTTTTGTTATAAACTAATACTTTCCATTTTTGTATAAAATGTTTCCACTGATACAAACATAAAAAATGCTTGCCAGTTCCACAGGTAGTTTGACTTTACCTGTTGAAGCATAAGATACAGACTCTCTCCTCATTAAATATACTAAGCCACTCAAACAGGATGTGGCAAACTGTTAGACCACATGCAATTCAGTACTGTAGGATTATTTATAGCTAACTGCTGCTGCAAATCTATTATCTATCTCGGGCTATATTTATATTTTAACTTTTTTATAAAAAATATCACAGGACGAAAGTTCAGCCTTTGACTGTTTTTTTTATTTGTGTGGTTTTCTATTAATAGCGACTTCATTTTTAAAAATACATTACTTAGAATTTTAAGTAAACATTTAAATATTAAAAACCTGTGATCAAATGTAGCTAATACCAAAGACGTTTAAGTTGTATGATGAAACCCTTTGCAATGTCCACTTTTGACAGGCTGTAATTCAGCAGTAGTTTTGGCAGCTTCTTGCAGCTGGTATTTCAAAGGGAAAGACTCTTTTTGTTGCAGAAGGTTAAATGTTGATGTTTGTCCAAGGCTGGTCTTGTGTTTAACAACAGAACATTGGGTGGGCAAGTCATCTATTAGGGAGAAATAGAGATTGCACAATTTGTGATTCATCATCCCCATCTGTGTTAATCCACAATTTAGAGTTTTCACAGATTCCTGAGAAAGTGTTTGGAACAAGGCAAGGGGTCATAGATTGCACTTATGTTGGATGCCTTGTTTATTTTTCACTGAATTGTTCAAAGATAAATGTATTTTTCTTTTAAGTCAACGAAAGTTATTAACCTCTCCTGCTCGTCAAAAGAATGCACACTAAGATTTTTATGATAAAATTAACAGGTTTCCAAGGCCCTCTCTGATAGGCCTACTGTGTAATATATGCATTTCAATTCAGAAAAAGGACCAAAGGGGGTTGTTTGACAATTGTTCTTGAAACAAGCTTTAAAGCACTACTATTGTTGTTATACTGTAAATCACAACCCCTGAATTGAGAAAAATGCAGTCAAAGCCATAAGAACTGGCATTTTTGAAAGCTTCAGACACATTCTCACCACGTGGGGCATGAGATAAACATCTCTTCTTTTGCACCCAAACAGCACTTACTCTATGTGGTTTATGTATCATCAACCACAATTAGTGGGACTACCCCATAATTTGGTTCACTTGAGAGTGAATGACCCAGTATTTAAATTTCTTATAAAACATTGTCAGATGATGATGATGATGATGATGATGATTATTATTATTATTATTATTATTATTATTATTATTATTATTATTATTATTATTATTATTATTATTATGTATTGTTCCTCATTATCTTGTAAAGCGCTTTGTGATGGTGGTCCACTATGAAAGGCGCTGTATAAAACAAAGGTTGATTGATTGATTGATTGATTGATTATATTGTTTACAAACAAATTTATTTGTGCCACACTGCAGGTGACATACTGTAGACAGGCAGGCATACAGTGGTACTCAAGAAACAACACTGGGTTCCTGTCACAGTCAGACCAATTATAAGGGGTATTATGAAAAGGTCAAGCATACTGCATACTTTAAGGAAACAGTGGACACATAATATTCAGCAAGGGTTTAGGACAGGGTTTAACTTGGATCAATACTGTGTAGTATTCATTACCCATATAATCTCACCTAGATAGCTAATGGAATAATTTATATTTTAAAATAGTACTCATGAACCCTAATTAGACATGTTGTTTAAGGTCTCCAACATGCCAGAAAACCCATATCCAGCTTTTACTGGTATTATTATAATTAAGCAAGCTAGGCTTAGTAAACATTAGACTAACTAAGTATAGTAAAAAACAAACAAAAAAAAAACAAAAAAAAACCCAGTACATTAGATGAAAATGACTTTTCTTGTCTGACACATATATAGTATATTTATATTATGTGTATTACACACCAAAGCCCACTGAACACAGTGAAGCAATGTTGCTGGTAGTTGTATTGGCCGACAAAGCAATGTTGCCATTGCTACTGTACCAAATAAAAATAACAAGAGGCTCCAGAATTCAGGTTTTATCAAGAATGCAAAAGAATGCAAACACAATGAACAACATTCATTTTAATAAGAAATTACCTCTTTTTTTATATCACCAGAAACCCAGCCTTATTATGTAAAGTTGGGTGTAAATTATTCCTTGTATGACATAGTATGCTGCTTCAGAAAGCGAAGTGCTTCAGCCCCATCACTTTGAAGATGGTCTGGGATCTCAACACCTAGTTAGGTTCTAGTTACTAATTTTCCCAGTACTGGTTTACAGTAGATCACATTGAACAGGAAGTTTGTAGCAAAGGAAAGATTGTCTTAGCTGTGTTATCTCTATCAAGGTTACCAGGAACTCCCTTAAGACAAAACACACTGTAGCTCCAAAGCTCCATGGAGAATGAAATCATGACATTACAGTAGCATTCAACCAAGCAAACAAGGACTCCCATTAACAATTGCTGCTGTAGCTTTCGGGATGTCACAGATTGGATGCAAACATTGACCCCTGACCTTATCTGTCTTTTGCACAGGGTGCTTAATGTATAAAGGATACTGACGCCTGATTCATGAAACTTATCAAGATTATTTTTAAACAGATCCCAGACATTGTTACTTAAATTTGACTTGTAGTTTTGAAGAAATACACACTAAGTAACCCAAAAACAGACCTTAGAAGGTGCATGAAAATGAGCCAGTATAATTAAATTATTTAAAAAAAAACACTTTTTTTTGTAGGGGAAAAAAACCCAGATGTTGTAAGAAACACCAGTCACTTACTGTAAGGGACTAGGTGGCACAGCAGGTTAGTGATGGTATAAAACGTTGTTTCTTGAGTCAGATCTTATTGTAGAGATCAATAGTAATTTAAATGAAATGGTCGGCCCATATTAAATAATCTTTGGTGATGTAAACCATCATCATAACACTGTCAACCACTGGCGGAGGAAGAGAAAGATGGGCCCTGGTGCAGGACCTTGTTGTGGGCCCGGACCTTATGTAATACTTTTATAAACATAAAACATGCCAAGTCAAGTGTTCAATATTTATTCTCAGAATGTTAGCATGTATGAAACAGTATACGACTACATGTAATAAGAAGCTTTTCTACTCACCGACTTGAATTGCATTTTGTGTGCAGCTTTACTTCTAATATCACACTCTTTTTAATCACAAGCTAACAAGTACAATCACCATTCCCTCCAGGATTCAGTAGAAATTCACAGAAAAAAAGTTAGAACACTAATTTTAAATCAACCATTTTTTTAAAAACATAATTAAGAGAATAGCAGTACCTGATGAAACGAGGGAGAATAAAAACTTAATTACTGGCACTGGTAGCTACAATGTTATGAATATGCAATCATAAATGTGAAGGATATTTTTAGGTTTAGTGAAGGTTTAGTTTTTTTTGACTGGTCAATAACTTTATTTTTGCCGAAGCACAGTTCGATTAATACATTATCAATACACGACATATTAAACTCGCAATAAATATACACATTGTAGTGAGAGGTCTTTTAAAGTTTTAAAAAATAAGTGACATTCCTTTTGTCACATTTGATCTTTTCAGAGGCATGACAGTAGACAAGTGGCTAGAAACAAAACCTCCGTTGGCAAAAAAAAACCCAAAAACAAGCAAGAGACACAAAGATCTAACAAGTCAACAACATAATGAAATCGAAGAAAACAAAAATGCCTGGGCAGCTGGCGTTTTTATTATTGGATAAAACATAAATAAATGGCAATCGACTTAAAAATGTAAGTGTCCGTTACAAGAATTCTCTGCTTTAGTGCATAATTCAGCTGGTCAAGAGTACTCAATTTCTAGATTTGTTATGTTCGCCTCCATGCTGGTCTCAATCGCTCCGTAAACAGTGCTGACATAAACCGCAATGATAGCCTGTTAGTGACAATGCCAATCATGTCTTTTTGTATTGGCTTCTCCAGGTCAGCAGTAGTAATGCGTGGATAGTGAACTTTGTCGTTGCCTCCTTTTCTGTATCTTTTCATTATCAACAAAAATACATGACTGGCATTTTTAAATGCTTGGTCACTAACAAGGCTAACACTGCGGGTTGGCAGGTTTATGTCAGCTCTGTTTATGGAGCGATTAAGACGAGCACGGAGGCTTCATTCATTTGAATCAATTACAATAAATGGAAACGTTGAAAACCTCCAGTTTAATGTTTACAACAAATTGGCACTATACTTGTTTTAGGCACTATTTTTTCTCCAAAGCGTAAGGATATATAATACACTTGTTCGTTTTAAAAAAAGAAAAACAATTGTGTTTTATTTTTTAATTTTTATTGTACCCATTTTATAAGAGGGATAATACACGCCAGGGCTTATGCGTTACGTTGCATTAACATACCGCTTTGTTGGTTGAAGGCACTCATCTTTGCTTTGTGCCTCCAACCCAACTACAGCTGTATGTTAATGCAACACAACGCACAAGCCCTGGAGTGTGCTATCCATTACGTATTAATCCTGCATGACATCACAATTGGCACTGGAGTTGGCACCTTTGCGAGTGGCCTCTCAGAAAATCAAAGGGCTGCATAGGCATGGTAACTGAGCCACCCTCTGCTGAGCAGTGTTCTGGCCCACTGGTGGGGCACTGGGGTAAAGAACATACAGATTCTGCTTATGCTGTACTTGATTAGTATTTCAAATAGATGACTTCAGTCTTCAGTGCTGCCAAACTGGCAACTTTCACCAGCACTTGAATCAAGAGAGGAAACAGTGCTTAAGAGTTTTAAACATTTCTACATTCATGGTGACAACAACACAAAATGGACCTCATTTACTAAAGGTTCTTATGCGACACCCCGCGTGTTATCCAAGGATAAGGGGCATGCTAGAAAATCCTGTATTTATCAACCACGATAAAGTGCGACTTAAAGCATAAAACGTGAGTTAGCATGCACGCCTTAAAAATAACAGGATTTGTACATTAGCATCTGCTGAATATGCAAAATACATGGTGATGTATTAAAATTAAGTGGCATGAGAGCACTAATGAGGCTAATGCTATTCAGACGATATTTAATAAACTGTGCTAACCATGAAGCACACCTTAAATTGCCTGCTAGATAGCACTGATGGAAAGCAGGTGTTACCAGCTGAGATCCGTCTTAAAGCTGTCTGTCAGCACAAGGTACAGCTATATGTATGTACGATACTACACATCTGAAACTCTGTAAATAAGTAAGACTCATTTTTAAAAAAATGCGTTTATATACTAAAACGCACATATACCAGCCGACTACATAAAATAAATAAAATGCGTCTATATACAAGTATATTATGATTAAATAAAACCGTATAAACAAAATAAGTAACAGGACATTGAAAATAATGTTTATGTAGCCTATAGACATAAAAAGCACGCAAAAGCTTTCTATGCAAACGAAGAAAAAAAAGGTCATAACTTACTATGCAAATGAAAAAAAGACATAGCTGCGTTCATACAGACATAATTGAAACACGGTAATATAAATAAATAAAGGAAATTGGGCTCCTAAATCACATACCTGCATACAGTGCACTGTTTTCTCCACACGATTTGGGCACAGCTATACCATTGCAGGTGTCGGCTGGCACTGGGGTCGATACCTTCTACATACCTGCTTTTACTGTTCTGTACAAATAATTCACATAAGAGTTCATGGTGCAGTAATGCACAAAGATTCAATATATATAGTACTATACATATGTTAGCAGTTAAAGTTCATGATAATTGATGTTATAGTGTTATGAGGAGAGTTTCAACAATTATTCTGCAATGACTTCAATAAATATTGCAGAGGGAGAGTTAGTACAGTTGTAGTTTATAACAGAAATAAAAAGTAATCTGCGCAAGATACTGGACTAAAAACCAGTGAAGTAATGGAAAATATGACCTCACACATTCCACTCACAAAAAAACAAAACAAAACAAGAAAATCATCTATTTTATTACCTCAAGTGCCTGGATCTGTTCAAACCCAGAACTTATTTGTACCTCTTTAATCATAACGAGCCATCACCACAGGGAATTCTATTTCTGGAATGCCTGGGACAGCAACTGACTGACTACAAGTAGCAGGCTTTAATAAAACATGATACTCTCAGCTAAATATGTTCTGTTGGCAGAGATGAATAGCGTTGTTACAAGTGACTGTCAGACACTACAATGGGACTGATTTTCCTAACTCCAGTGCCTGTTTCTCTGTTTATCTACCTTTCCTACCTTTGTAACCTGCAGCATGGATTGGATAATAGTTGTTCCGCACTACTGAAAGCGTGGGAACCGTCAGGTTTCCACAGAAGACCTATTCTGGGGGTTTTGAAACATAATATGAGGGTGCCATTTTTGTTTTGTTTGTGATTTATAATAAGTTAATACATTGTGTGTTGGTTGTCTTTTATTTTAACAGAAATATTTTTTTACACTTTGAGCAGCAAGAACCGCTCAGCTTCGTGGTCCTGCACAAGATAACATCCCATATGTAGGGGTTTACTTAAATTGCGGTAAATTTACATATTTTTCACAGGTAGGTTGTGGAATAAAATTTGGATTTTGTGGAAATTTTGCGGACCTGTTTAAACATTAAATAAAAGTAGACAGTATTTCAGAACACTATAAAGCCTAAAAATAGTGGTACTTGCTTCCTTACTAAAACAGAGTGCTGTCATTTGTTAAAGGCAAGCATGCAACATCTCCCAACAGTTGACTTGCCCATACATTGAGACTGCACGTCTGCATCCACTGAATTGGTTGGAAGTTAAGGCAAAGCTTTGCCAAGTTATACAGGTGTGGAAATCGATTAGAAATAGCCCAAAAACTTGTTTACCCAAGGACATCTGGCATAATTTAATAAAGGCAATATATGCAGCGCGTTCGTTGCCATGTTATTTGTCCCATCCAATTATTTATTTTATTAGTACCGAGACAAAACAAAGAAAACGTGCCTATTCGGGTCTAAAATTCCAACTGCGAAAAAGTAAGTAGCAGGTTGGAGCGAGGTGGCTGTGCTAGATCGTTGTAGTACTGATTTAACTTGCCAACAGGAATACTTTTTCTCTGCGCGGACGTTCAAGTTTGTTTTCTGAAAGCTATTATTTGTTTAACGTTCTGTTCAGCAGCCTCTGTAGTAGCCTTTCGTTTAATGTGTGATTCTGAAGATATAGAGATCGATCGTGTTTTCTCCAAAGACACATTAAGATATGCAAAACAATTACTTCCATCTGCATGTACAGTTTCTTTGGGAAATATCTTCACACGATCAATCACCGAAATAAACTTTGCTTTTTTTGCTTTGTCGTCCATTTCTACTATTTTACCTCCAATGCTGAAAACTAGATTTTAGTAACCTAAAACAAAACAATGCAGCACTGACTTTGTCCCACCTCCTACTGCACAGTACAGGTCACAGAAAAGCAGTACAGACGCACCGATAGGCTGAATAAAACTTCGTTGTGATTTGAACAGTAAACAAGAACGTTAACCGCTATGGAGAATTTTTTTTGTAAATGTTATTTGTGGACGTTTTTTTGTTTGATTGTTTTATGCTGACGTTCAATGCACACGGGGCGGCAAAGGAATAAAAAAGGGCTACCTACAGAAGGAAGATACATAGTTTGCGTCACTTGCGTTGTGCAGTAGTTCATTTAAACAAGGTTTCTTTATTTTTCCTCACCGTACTTGTTCGGTATGCATTGGCCCCTAAAAGAGGTTAATTTCGTGGTGACCCCTCAATTTCACGATTTCCGTGAAATCTTCGAAATCGCGATTTAAGTAGACCCCTACCCATATAAATAAGAGACCCCCTACACATTACATTATTAACTTATGATAACAGACTATTTGTATCATCCATTGTTTATTTATTTATTTTCAATTTAGAGTGCTTGCGAAATCCTGAGTGAAGTGTTTTTGTTTGTTTTAGTAACTGTGTACATTTGTCTTTGCCAGACGGCTAATACGAATCCAGGAGCTGCCGCGTCAAGTCAGCAATAAGCCCAGACTTCACTGCACCTGTAAACAAGCAAGCACCACTGTTTAAAGCACCGCACCTGCACCTGAGCACGCACTGTCTGGAGATGTGTCTGTATCTGTGTTGTGTGTCTGTGTTTTGTATTATTATTTCAGGACTGCAACCCCTTGGTTTATACGCTGGCAATACCCATAGCTGGGTAGAGTCAGCATTATTATTTCATACGGTCAAGGAGACCATTAAAAATAAAAATTAAAGATCTTGAACTGTGAACTTTGTGTTTGTTGTTGTCTGGAGCACCTGCATCACCCCTACATCCATGCACTGCCACGTTCACAGTGCCCCACCATGCATTGTACTCCTGCTGTCTCGTCATTTTAAAAATGCTTCATTTCAATGTCCTCCATGCTCCAACCTCCATACCAACTCAGATAGCACTAAAAATCAACAGGCAGTCAAGCCAGCCACCTCTCTTCATCTGGCCATCCTTAGAAACGGGTGTTCCCAAAACACTGAACACCTGAGGTGAGATTTCATCTGAAGAATCTCACCTAAACATTAATTCGTCATGAACAGGAGCATTATTTTAAGGGTGAACTACTTTTTTTTATTTTTTTTTTACTGTCAAGAGCTTTAAATGTGACCAGGTTGGGTACTCTAACAAATGCTGAAATAATTACTTTTGACTGTTCTGAACCATGACCCCAACCTTACATCATAATGAAAAGCACTCTTGTTCGAAAGTGTCATCATTCAAAGTGGGAGCAGGGTAGGACTTCGGTCATGAGGAGGAGATATGACTTAAGCAACCTCCCTTCTCCCACATACTTTCAATCTTACATAAACATTCACTTGCGCTGAACTGAGATTTGAAACCAGAATTTTGTGGCTCACAGTCTTTAACTTGACAAAGACACACTGGTTTCTATTCCCCTTGCTTATAAAAGTCCTCTGTTCTACTTGTAGGAAATCAGTACTCGACTTCACAGGTAATCCTACAGGGAGAGTACAAATTAGATTAGTCACATGCCTCACCAACTCGGTTGCTATGGCTGTGAAAATCACACTTATTTCTTAGGTGCAGTCGTTGATTTTGAGTCAGGTTAACAAAACTGAACTTCTATTTATTTCTAAACAAAAAGCAAATGAAGCCACATTTCAAGCTGCCCTGCCTTATACGATTGAATTGTTTACCTTTTAGATAACCTGTTATATATATATTACAGTTTTTCTCTATTCTATTGTTGTTTCTGCTTATGTACCAAGTCTTCTGATTGATACCCCTTTTCAACCACTTCTGAAACAACTTCCAAAAGCTGAATTTCTAAATTGTTTTTTGAATTTAAGAGATGTGCTACTGACAGTTCTACTCCCTCTGCAACTGTAGCAACTGTGATTTTATAGCATGAAAATGTGGAAGAAATAAAAGTATCCTTTTAATTCACAAATACTTCTGTCAAGTTTGGCTATGTTTCGCAATGATACATTATGCTTTACAAAACAGCTTTGGCTTTGGTAATGTACACCACAAACTTTATAAGGGCAAACATTGTTTCCACTGGCAAATTTTACCTTAGCTTTTGATAATGTTTCCACTAGCCTTAGAGTTAGTTTGGTAATAAACTTAACTGTGCTTATCTGGCACATCAGTGGTGCTGGAGAAGTCTATCAGTGTACTCAGAAGAAATGCATCCTGCTTACAATAAGGCTGGCACACTTCACGATTTCTGAAAAACTGAGGGAGTTTTTGGAAAATTCCAATAAACAAAAAATATAAAAATTGCTGTAAGAAACATTGATTAAATCATGACTCTTTTTACTACAGAACTTCATGTAAAAGCCCATCTGGTAGACACTAACATTGTTAGAAAAAAAATGTGTAAAGGAATGGGGATCGACCCATCTTTCAGAACACTTTTCAAATGGCAATGGGAACAGAGGAATGCATATCTTACTGTCTTACTGGCTCCAGTAAATCCGATCATGTATAAGTCATTTTATGTTACTTTTTGGAATATATAGTTTGTTAGAAATACACATATTCTGTGGCCAAAAACTAATTTAACACTCCTGCACTAACTGAAGAGGTCAGTTAAAGTTTGTTTGCCTGTACCAATTTGTTAAGTGCTCTTCTAAGACAGTACTGTTACAGACATATCTATATTAATAATTCATAAGATTGAACTACTTGTCTTTGGACATATTTTAATAAATAACCCGGGGGATAACATATATATTAAGCAGGTTTCTACAACAGCCCAATTTAACAGATTACTGGTCCTGTCCTTAAACAAAACAAAACAAAAAGTAAACCCCCTTAATCCCATAGTGTTCAGTATATTGCAAAGGGCTTTCAATAACACTCAGTTTTCATGGCCGATACTGTAAAAGCATTTATTAGAAAGGGATCTGTATCTCCTTGGTAAAGATTATTTGGTGAGTAAATCAATCATTACAGTAATGAAACAGTCACTTTTTAACATTATACTTATGTGTGCCACAATGCTTTCAGCTGTTAGCAATAATTCTGAAAGACAGAAGCTTTAGCGCTCACAAGCGACTACTTAGTTTAAAAATATAAATTCAATTTTCCCTGATTACTATATAATTACTACTTCTTAAGATGGATTCAGAGACACTAGACAGATGAAGCAATTTATCAACCTGTATTAGGTATCAGCAGGGATTTATGATTTAAATGGGCAATTTAAACCATTGAAATGGTGCTTAAGAAGATCATGAAATTGAATTAGCAAGCAATGAATATGAGCATATTAAATAATGAAGGAATCCATGTTAGGAGCTAAGGGTTATACTCATGATTCAACGGAATTGCTACAAAGAAGGCTTTTATCACTACAGTTAGTGAGCTGATCAAAATCTGTATGCATAAAGCTTAGACATGGAAAACAGGGAACTACAGTAACAGCGGGGAGGTTTAGAAATACACCACCACTTTATGATACACGTTTCTTTTTACCTATTCTATGGGAACGTTCAATTTCCCATAGTTTTTTTTTTAATGTTGATATATTGATAATTGTGCTAATGTCATTTTACAGCACTGTATAGATGTAATTGTATAGTTGTTGTTGTCGCTAGTGCCTCTAATGAGAAGCATTATAACATCACAGTAAAGTGGTAATTTTACACCATCCCTGAGATTTTCTATGCTTGGCTTTTTCACTTTACTGTGTTTTTTTGTTATCGTACACCACATTAAGGTTTCATGAAGTTTAGATATAATGAGTTTGCAACTGCTTTACTAGGATTTCAGATATAAATCGACGTTCCTTGCTAGCAGTAACTCTCCAGGGTGAAAAAAAAAAGAGTGACCATACATGAGTCAATTTTGTCGGTTTCCAAAGGCACAAACTGGAAGGAATTCCTTAATGAGACAACCTGTTCTCCTAAATAAGTTACATGTGTACTCTAAGTTTCAAATACCAGGGCCAGCTTACCCTCATCATAAACGTGGAAACACACCAGTGTTAACAGCTTGGCTAATTGGTTAGTGTCTACTTGTCTGTATTTTATTTTAAAATGTCATATTTCAAAGTATCTCAAAGCAATGGTATCAGTTACCACCATTTTTTATATTTTGACATACCTGTGGTGTCACACTTCTATACCATGGCACCAGTGATAATGTGCTATCGTATCAGTATTGTCATGACTGGTATAGATGTAGTCGGCTTGAGTTTGTTCAATTCGAATTTCTGCAAGGGGTTGCTGTAGTAGGCAAATATGGCGGTCATGCACTATACTGTACAATCATGAAAAGATGCACATGTCTCAGAAAATATGTATAGCCAGTTGCTGTGATGAAAGACTAAGGTCTACCTACTGCCAGTCTGGGACCACCAAAACTCAATTTACATAGTAACTGTTGCTGTGCATTCAATGTGCTCAATTGAAGTTCCAGAGATTCAAAAGTCCCACTGATGAAGGGTAGCGTCTGAAACCAACAACACATTTATTGCACCACCCATTATTACCACAGTTTATTACTGTAAATCATTACTATTGCTTTAGTAGTTTTAGTTATAGCTTATTGGTAATACAGATGTATGTAGCAGAGAAAATCTTTCTTAGAAGATAAGCAGGGTACTCTTGTCTGGATCAGTCATAGGTGATGTTATACCAATAACGGAGGGATGAATTCTTTAAAACAAATAAAGCCGTTTCAGGTAGGTTTACAGTAAGATGACATATAAGGGGGCACATCATTAGACAAAGTAAAATGAGGTTTATATGGTTATCACTCAAGATTTTCAGAAAAAAAACCCATCAATTTAATTTAAATTATGGGAGAGAAATAGATGGATTAAGGCTGATTCATATATCTAGCTGTCTAGATTATAAGCAAAATCATATTTGCTTGATGATATCTTTCTTTTTTTCTTATAATAGATAAGTGACACCCACACAGGAATAGATGGCAGCAGAATGAACAGCTCTGTTTGGTTATCATATTCCACATGACTAATTCAAGGTATTTATCTTGTTTTCTCATCACGACTTCTTCCTAATTATTCTTGTGATAACCTAAAAGCTCTGTGGCATTCTGTCAATTTGAAACCATATTCTTCTTGTACCATGTGGAAAGTATACAGCTAGGAAAATTGCATCAAAGCAAGATTGTGTCAGACTAATTGTGCCATGAAGATTCCACTTTGCTTTGACATGTTTCATAAATTTGACTCAAAACAATCTCTCTGGTTAACAGCTGGTTACTGGCTGCCAATAAACACCCACTCTTAAAACCATATGTTGTTTTCTGAAGTGTTTCAATCACTTGACAAAATGTAAGGTAAATGTTATGAAAGCTACTTTAAACATTTCACAAGCAATTCTTTCTTCGAAAAAAAGTTTTTTGTTTTTTTTTTACCCCAAAATGCTATTAGAATCTTAATAATGACGGTGCCCTATTGTCAAAGTACCAAACACAAATCCTGTTATTACACTTTGTCACAAAGACGGCTGCAGTGGGTGACGTCAGACCAGAAACAGGAAGTAACACACAGAGACTTGGGGTTTTGATGAAGAGCATTGAATAATTAAACAGAACAGAAAATAAAAGGTTTGAACACAAAACACACAGGACACGGCACATTCACCACATACAAAAGAGATAAACAAAATGGACTATACAGACAAAACACGGTGAGCAGATTTAACTACTTATTATTTTTACAATTATTACCTCCGTCTCCTATCCCGTTCTCCACTCACCGAACACACCACCCAGAGTGAGTGAAAACATGCTGCTTTTATGCAGTTGTACCGAGACTCGATTGCTAGTCAATCATTCAATTGGAATCTCGGTACAACTGCACGTGAATTAATTAAAGTGCACTTTCCCATGTTCACATACTAATACTTTAAATGCACGTGATGTGATGTGCCATCCTCGTGCCTAAATACAAATATACAATTTAAATCACATGTGCTGCACACACCCATTTATATCCCGTGTACCAACTATAATATACCAACATTAACACATGCAACATACAACATATAACACACAAATGCACACAGGGGCGGGCACATTGCCACACACTTGTAATGCATTTGTTTGACAGTCAAGCTTGTTTGCATATTTGCTTACTTGGAAAGCAATTTGATTGTCCAAAGAATCATTTTGCTTTTTAGTTTGAATAAAAAATAATATTTTTTTATTCTAAAGAGTTTTGATTTTGAGAAATGTTGGGTTTCTTAGTTTTTGAAAACCCAATCAGACTGATCCTTTTCAGCTTTTAAGCTGCTACATGGGTCTTTGGGGAACTGACAAAATGAACCAGCCCTCAGAACAGGAAACCACGAAGATCTCAAGCTTTTTGTCTACTTTGAATAAAACTATGACATGATTTCCACCAGACGCAGAATCGCTTGAGTGAGCAATTTTGAACATGTGGATACCACAATTTTACTTAAATTAAACTTTTTATAAAAATAATAGATTAATTTAGCTTCTTTATACAGAAATTTACCAAATCATTTCTGCTATTGCATGCTTTTATAGACTTCTATGGACAACACTTTTTTTTTCTTTTACTTTTTGGGCCCAAAGAGGAATAAAACAATTATGGAGATAAAAAAATTAAAATAAAAAAGCAATAAACAACTGCAGTCTTTCTACCTTGGGGTTTGATCTCATCAGCAGTTAGAAGCTAAACAAGGCATGGGCCTGGCTAGTATTTGGATTTGGATGGGAAAATCAGATGCTGCAGGAAGTGGTGTAGGTGGCTCAGTAGGGATCACACTTTTTTCTGGCCCAGGACTCATTGTCTATTCATGGTGTTGGGTAGGGTTTTTGCCTAGCGCCTTCTGAAACTCTGCCTGACTTCAGTCAGTTCCTTACCCTATCATAAGCACCAAAAACATTAAAAACAAACACAAAATAATCTTGTTTGTTCCAACTGTTTCTAGCATGAGCATGGGCAGCAGTGTGGAGTAGTGGTTAGGGCTCTGGACTCTTGACCGGAGGGTCATGGGTTCAAGCCCCAGTGGGGGGCACTGCTGCTGTACCCTTGAGCAAGGTACTTTACCTAGATTGCTCCAGTAAAAACCCAACTGTATAAATGGGTAATTGTATGTAAAAATAATATGATATCTTGTAACAATTGTAAGTCACCCTGGATAAGGGCGTCAGCTAAGAAATAAATAATAATAATAAATAAAATATCTTCAAGGGTTACAAATAAGTAAGACATTAAAATACTAATTACACAGTATTCCAAAGCATTCCAGGACCTTGGACTTTAAATTAATATAACTGATGGGTGGTATGCTTGCTAATGACCAGCTTCAGCAGTGGTTGGATGTAAAAGTCTGTTGAATTTGTTTTTATTTGGTGCTGAGGGAGCTTCAAGATTCCAGAATGATTGAATGCCCTTGAACAGCTGTACAGCCATGGAGGTATGTAGCAACCGCAGTCCTGGGCCAAGCAAGTTCACTGCATGCCAATATGCACATGGATAGGGGAAAAAGGCGACTGAAAAATTAATACCATGCATGATGATAAGTGGTGATGTAGAGTATGGCTGGGAAATCCCATATACAATAGGGGAGTTCTGCCACATGTAATTCAACAGTAATTTATGAATGCACTACTGTGCATCAGTCTCATTCCTGACGCCTCAAAGCAGCCACTTGAGAATGTACCTTGTTTTTAGGAACTGCATTAGTGGCTCGTTTCACTGCTGTTTTGGTCACTGCTCAACGCCCTTCCAAAGCGACAGCAGATAAATATCCAACCAACCAGGATTCCTGGTCAATGTACAGGCACTGTCTCAAATAACTTATCCCCTCAACTGGCTTTCCTCAGTCACTAACTGAAAGTGAAGGCTTGTCAAGTAAATAGAAAGTGACCAGAATGCTTATCTCACAGGAAGAAAAAACTTTTCTTTTTTTATTTTGTCAAATGTTTAACAATGTTTATCATACCATCTAGTTGTAGTTTCTACTGGATATGATATGTCTCATAAAACAAGATTATCATGGTGTGTAATTCTGGAGTTCAGTTTAATAACATAATTGCAGCTCTACTGTAGTTATGCTAAATTGATTGAATTCTCACGAGAGGCCTCGTTCTATTATGCTACAATAGTGGGTTGGCTGACAAACCTCATTACCCATAAAAAGATTGGTCTCATATGACTTGATACAACTCTTTTGCTGTGTAATCTAGGATTACCAAGCAAGGCAAAATATGGCAAGGAGATTCACATGCACTTTTGAAATGCTCTTTAATCACACCAAATTGTCTTTAAATATTCTTTTTTAAAGAATGTGCATCCTAAAAACATGCAACACACACCAAAAAAGAAGAAAAAGGTCATTGAATAATATATTATTACCTATATACTGTCCTTTTTAAAGTGGTTCAAAAAACTTTTTAAGTGTCCAAAGACTTATTTCAGTACACATTTGTATCACCTGCATTCATCATAAATACAATAGTTATAAACAGTTTTTTAGTTGATGCAAGAAAATGGAAACTTGGCACTCAACCAGGAAGAAGATTCAGTTTATATACTGTATTACCATTCGTCAGGATTATCCACAGACTACAGATGTTGGAGTTGCATCAAATCTGCTATATTTTCCTTGTCTGTTTATCAGGTTTCAATTTAGAATAAGCTAAACGTAAAGCAGATGAGCATGATCTCATTGTTAACTGCCAGTTCCATAAAGAAGTTGAGCTTCATCTTTTTAACCGCTACATGATGGTTAGTGGTTTGTAACTATGTCGTGGTAGATATACTTCATAAATATGCAATGCGTATTACTAAATGTTGTACTTATTATAACGCACATAACTCAACAGTGAGACAATGTAATAGCTCTGGTAGTGAAGTCAGAGACAGCCTCTCTACCCTATTACTGGCTGTTAAGTAATAACTACAAACTGCCAAGACATTGTGTGCTTATACTCCCCTCCCCCGCCACACACTTTTTAACCTTGTAAAATAAGTCAAAGACAGTGCATGTCAAGAGGTCAGGTGACGGGGAGACACATCTTCCCCAGCTTAGTCTCAGAACTGTGTCTGCCACATCATTTTCTCCATTCACATATTCTGGCAGTCATCAATAAGAGGAAATAGCTTCTCCGTACTGGGAGTCTGGCAAAGACAGACCAAAAAAAAAAAATAGTAGAAAAAACTTAAGTGCTCCTTCACTTCAGTGTTCAATTATATTCTACCCTTACTTATAATGTCAACAAAAGCATGATTTGTGTAAAAGTTGAAGGTATTTACATCTTGTTGATATACAGTAGTTTACGGGCCGGTGACAACCACTACTGTGAAGAAATGAGGGCTTTTAAAGGGCTGTTGCTTGTCTGAACACTGTGAAGGCAGGGAGCACTGCCTGGAGCAGCAAACAGCTTGGCTTTCCCTATCCTGCTGGCTATACCTTTCTCTATTGACATCCATCGCTATGGGATACATTTCACGGCACTAACAAATTTCATATGAGTTTATAATTTAAAAAAAAAAAAAAAAAGTTTTATCCCCCCCCCCCAAAAATGTTTACAGTTGATATCTAGTTTACTTGCGGAACACAAAGACAGGGAACATCTCTCATTCTTTATCTGTCGTGTGAAAGGAAGTTTGCATATTTTGACTGAAACGTTATAAAACTTGTTCGGCTGCTATGGTTTACCAGGTTTCAGGTTCTATTTTGCTGATAATGAAATGTTAATCCCAAAAAAACATGTTCTATTCATAGAGCAGAGAAGAATTTCTAATTCAGTTATGTTTAGTCAGGCTTAATGCATACAAACACTATTAAAATAGGTTGGTTACAGTTCCTAGCAGCGCAATGCAGACTTAATATGACACTACCCCACCATGCACTGTATTTTATTTTATTTTTATTTATTTACTTATTGCATTTATGTAGCGCTTTTAAGTATTAAGTATCGCAAAGCACTGTACAGTACATAGCAGAAAAAAATACATTTGTATAGCATGTCACACATACAACTGCCACAATCAAACCACTTAAATAACACATTTAAATCACAGTATACACATAATTAGGGCTTCTGATTTTTTCGGTTTTAACCGATAAAAACCGAAAAACAAAAACTGAAATCGGTGGATAGCCAACACCGGAAACCACTGGAACAACAGTGGAAATGGTTAATCAATTCATGTTAACTTCACCCCTTGTTTTTGTTGAGAAACTAAAATAATACTAATGGTAATTATACAGTACCATGGACCATTCATAAAGATTAGCCTGACAGGAGGGCAAATGATCAAAGCTATTTAGATCATTTATTTTTCTTCAGAAAAGAGAAACTCAGCCAATAATGTTACCAACCAGATAAAAACAACCAAAGATATATTTCAGCTATCCCGAACTGCTCTGTGCTCTTGAGGCAAGTATTGTTTCCTCTGACAGTAAACCTCAAACTGGTTAATTTATTAGAAACCTGTGCGTAGAATTGGAAGTTACACCTGTTCCAAGTTGTTATTTTTTATGTTTTGAGCCCTGTGTGCTCACTCAGCCTGCCCTGAGAATGCTTTACTATTCATTTTTGCTGAGACATGAATTAAACTTAATGTAGACAGAGAGAAGGGCAGTCATTGGAACAGTGTGCTCATTGAGTATTGTGTTCAGTATTTGTGGCCGTGAAAAGCAGTCTTAAGTTGTTTCTTATTCACTTTAGAACTGTAATGGTGTTATTTCCTTTAAGAATAAAATTGTACTAATGTAGACTTGTAATAAAAAAGCTTTATGAATCTACCCTTAGTTCTTCATAAAAAGAGGCCTTTTTTATATAATATCAAAACTTACCAAAAAAATTCAAGTTCCTGAGTCACTTTCACATTTCGGTTTCTGGTTTGTTTCAATGTAATTCAAAACTAGAGATTTACAGGAAATTTTGACCAAAAATTAGCATGTATACCAGAAACCACAAAGAAGTAATGCACTTTGTAATTGTTTGTATGGCTTATTTCAAGTGTTTCGAAAGTTCTAATCCAGATACAGAAAAGCGACAGTGCACCCTTAAATAACTGAGTTTGAAAAAATAAATAAAGACATACATTCAGAGTTGTTTGTAGTTAAAGAAGTCAGCACAAGAACATAACTGTAAATACATAAACGATTGCTCCTTAAAGATTACCAAGGGGTTCTCTCCAGTGGCTTCCTAGTGCACACAGAAGCATCTGCTCCACTGCACACGTGTTAGCTCCACCTCTGCAGCATTAATTCAAGTGGAACTTTTCTGGGAGCCAAGCGCCTCATAATTTACACAACGGTATCAAATAACCCCACAGTACCCCTGTGTAAGGTGATTGCGTAAAACCTGCAACCCGCCTTCCCAGCTTTTTTTTTTTTTTTTTTTTTTTTACAGTGACATAACCAAACACTGTCTCTGGAACACTGCAACTGTTTTTGATTTAAAACAGTGACTTCATTAGAAAGTTTAAAGTACAAAAAAATAATAATTAAAAAAACGTGGTTAACTTTTTAACATCTTTCTCTGTGCCTCGATGCAACCACTCATTATTTTCCGGAACCTATTTCCTGCCTTATCTGAGCTAACAGCAGCTGCGGGGGCCAGATAGAGGAGGGAGGAGCGGGCGCGCCTGATTGGAGGCACTCGCAGATGGGCAAGGAAAAAAAAAAGAAAAGCGGGACAGTCAAGAGGCGGCTGATAGCAGCTTACTGCGTCAGGTTGGGAGCTGGAAGTGATAGTGCTGTACTGTATGTAATCTGTGTTATTGTCTACCAGGAAAAATAAAAACAGCCAGGGGAATGGTAATCCTCAAACTGATTACTGCAGCTGGGTAAAAGATGGGTTTAATCGCAGTTCCTGCCCTACTCTAATAACTATTAACATTATTATCCCCATGTCCCCAGAGCCCAAGTTGTTTGGGTGTCACTACAGTGTTCTAGATGCAGAAAGATGCACATTTTTGTGCTGAAGCTGTTTTGTGCAGCAAAAGGTAAGTTTTTACTTAACCGTCTGGTTATTCTTACTACAAATGGTCAATCCAATTAATATACAAGATGTTTTTAAAATGTTATTATTAAAAAAATAAACTGCAATGTTTGGCCTCTTAATTCACCCTTAGGTAATGCTTATAAAGCAGTATAAAACTGTTATTGTAAAATAGATTGCATTATAATCCTCACTTCATAAAGCAAATAAAGAGAACACAAACATGGTCTATTTTAATGATCCAAACTCTGGCAGATCTTAAACTTTTATAAACCTACTTTTTTGCAGTTCTCTTTCCTTTGTATTTTTGCGATGGGTCAGAATGCGCTGGAGGGGTTAGTGGCACATGTATGCAGGCTATTGCTCCCAACATGCAGGGAAAACCAGAAATGTCACAGAAATTTGTTTTCAAGGTCTGTAAGTACACCCTGACTTTAGTGAAAATTAGGTATTCGAAAATGCATTGAGAACAACTGGCAATGTATGAGACAAAGTGGACTGGGAAATGCCAGCAACAATTGCGAGTGTTTAAAACGTGCTTTCAAAAGTTCTGAACAAATTGATGCAATTGTAAGTGCCGCAATTGTCTGCAGCTTTAGTACATCTCATTATAATATTTGTGAACCCTCATCTGCACTATCTCCGGCCCCTTTTTCCGAATTTATGCAGGAACGCCCATAATTACATATTTCTCTAAGGTTGAACCGCAAAGAAAAACTGCTGCCGCAAAGCATTCCCTAAAAAGTCGCTAACAGCTTTGCGCATGTTTAGTACATTTCACCCTAGACTTCCGACTCGTTTGCAACTGGTTTGCTAATATTGCGACAGACGCAACACTTTAGTACATCTTCCCCAAAGTGTGGATTGTGCACTGAATAGCAAAACTGGTATATTTTGGTATAATATGTATTTATGGTATAGTGTCTATATTGTTCATTGATGGGCCATGTCTTTGGTGCACGGTGTGTGGTGAGTCCAGATCACTCTGGCCCATCCCCACCGCCCCAGTGGCGCTTGGCCAATTGTGCGCCGCCCCCTGGGAGCTCCCGTCTACGGTCGGCAATAGAATAGCCTGGACTCGAACCGACGACCTCCAGGCTATAGGGCGCATCCTGCACTCCACTTGGAGTGCCTTTACCAGATGACCCACTCGGGAGCCCCCTGACACTCTTTTCTGAGGGCCTACGAACTTCCATTCTGTAATATATTTATTTTCTGTTAATATTTATTATATATAGTGACTGGCTTTGCAATACCTTTTTGTGTAAGTACAACTCATCCACATCTGTTGTATATTCATTGATTATTCTGGTAGTCTTAATGGTGCAGTAAGCCCTTGTTAATCCTTTGGGGGGCCCTGCAGACTGATTTTTGTTTTCAGACACATTTTCAAAACCCCCCAAAGGCCTAAGTGCATTCTTTTGTACATTTATGCTCTGGCAAGTTCATAGAGTTCTCTAGGAAAAAGGGGAGTTCAGCATCTTACAGAAGAATAAAAAATAATCTATATTAATTTTAAAATCATAAATTATAAAGCCATTTGCTTATGAGAACCTGTCAATAACCAGCAAGCAACTTATAGCCCCTGGTACATTACCATCTGTAGTACTTGACATGAGTCTTTGAGAAGACAACCAGAAGAATGCATGCTTGTCTGCACCAATTAGATTTTGGTGATGGATCTCCCATTGGAGATGAAACTTAAGGTCACAGGTTGAATGGTGTAAAAGCAATATTCTTACTGCTGTCTCAACAACATTTTTGAAATGGTCTACCACTTCCGAAGCTCTGAGTCCACCTCCATTAAAGTTCTGACCCTAATTAATTATTCCCCTTTCCCTAACTAATTGGTACCCACCACGCAAACCTCCAGCCCCCAAATGTTAAAGACTCAGCATGTTTTATCACAGTGTGTATGCTCTCAATCATCATTAGAAATGCAGAGGGCCTAGTCCCAGGCATGAAGCCAGATTAGCAAAACTTTCCATGAGGAAAGCCTTTTGTTTCCTCCAAAGGGGAAAGTGGTGGTGGTGGTGGTGGTAGTAGAGGGGGTTGTTTAGAAATTTTAGCTGTCTGGATTGTTAAATAGAGAGACAGAGAGAGAGAGGGTAGACTGCCTTCCTAAAACTGAACATTCAATCTGCCCGTGGCTCCAATTACATGTGGACTACCGAAAAACCAAGAGATCAGTCTGCTGTTTAAAAAAAAAAAATAAAAAAAAAAATAGAGGAAGACAGAATTATGGCAGCGCCAGACAAAACTAGAGGGATTTAAACCTAATCGTTGTAATTACTGTATGGAAGTCTTCTGTAAAAAGGAGAATACAATTCTGAGCAGAATAATTTTGTCTATTAAAGTTCCTTTTAAAAAGAGGTAGCCATTTGTGTTCTGCATATATTTTAACCTGGCTCTATTTTTTTTTTTTTTAATTTAGTCGTTGCCAATTATTTTTATTATTTTCTCCCAATTTGGAATGGCCAATTATTTATTACGGTCGGCTCACCGCTATCACCCCTGCGTTGACTCGGGAGGGCGAAGATGAACACACGCTGTCCTCCGAAGTGTGTGCCGTCAAGCCGACCGCTTTTTTTCACACTGCAGACTCACCATGCAGCCACCCAAGAGCTACAGTGTCGGAGGACAACGCAGCTCTCGGGGAGCTAGCAAGCCCGCAGGCGCCCGGACAGTCTACAGGGGTCGCTAGTGCGCGGTGAGCCGAGGACACCCTGACCGACCTAACCCTCCCTCCCCCGGGCGACACTCGGCCAATTGTGCGCCGCCCCTTGGGAGCTCCCATCCTCGATCGGCAAAGGAATAGCCTGGATTCGAACTCGCGACTTGCAGGCTATAGAGCGCATCCTGCACTCACGTGGAGCGCCTCCACTGGATGCGCCACTCGGGAGCCCCTGGCTCTATTTTAAAGGCTAAAGCATCAAATGTACTGTTAACAATTTCCATTCTTAAACTACTACAAGAATGGAACAGAAAATAGCTAATGCTAACATTTGTGTACATGTTACACTCTATAAACAAGGTATACTCGGGTATACTTGGCTAATACTGATCTATGCAGTGTAG
The DNA here is from genome assembly GCF_902713425.1 of Acipenser ruthenus. Lineage (NCBI taxonomy): Eukaryota > Metazoa > Chordata > Actinopteri > Acipenseriformes > Acipenseridae > Acipenser > Acipenser ruthenus. The sequence goes on from NC_081192.1 coordinate 34,638,075, forward strand.
TATGGTTTTTTTTTGTTATATAAAAATGAGCATTATACAAAAGCTGGAGCCTAAGGAAGCTCAGTCAAGGGTGTTATACACAGTGGGTGGGTGTAGCAGGGCGGTAGAAAAACCCTGCACATATAAAGGAGGGCAGGGCAAAGCCCTGTATGTAAATGAAATGTATTGTAAATGTTGTATTGTGGTGAAATGTATTTAAAAGAATGGTTTGTGGGTTTATTTAAAATAGAAATGTATTGTTTGTTTGTTTATTTAGTTAAACGGGTGATGTTGTAGTGATATGATTTAAATGTGATGGCGAAAAAGTCGTGTTTGTTATTGTTTGGCAGCATGGCACTAAACCTTGTGCAGAAGGTGACCATCTCCCGAGTTAATTAAGTGATTAATTTGTTGCTAATCGGGAGATGGTCACCAATATATATCGAACTCGCGGTATAGTAACGACAGCTTTAGTAGCAAGTGATTTTCAAACGAAATTTGTTAGTAAAATCAAACCATTAATGCTTTGAAATTGAGTCGATGAGGTTGTTAGTTAATGCATTTCTCATTAAAATGCTTAATTATCGCAGGTCACATGCATCACTTTCTGTCTCAACGACTAGATAATGGGAACTTGTTAATCAAAATGCATGTGTGACAAAGAGAGAAAGAATCTAAGCTGCAAATCTCCCTCCAGATCAGAAAGGGCATTGTGTAAGGTGGACGGTATGCTTCCCCTTAGATTGGTCAACTCAACGGTAGGTGAAAAAACAGAAGTTGGCCATCTTGGCGAAAGAGCGTAGTGGCGAGTACACAAAAGGAATCCCTTGCAATCGGCTACGGGGCAGGCAGTGATTGGAGAAACCATGGCGCCGGGCTGATTGCAGGGAGGAGTTGGGTAGTACCAAGGGGACGCGGTTATGTGAGTACATCCCCTTACAATGAGACAGTACGAACCAGCTGGAGCCTGTATTTTGTATTTGTTTTGTTGTGTTGCAGAGGAGTAACGCAGATCAGGAGCAGCAGCCATGGAGCCAGCTCACCATCACGATTCACCGCTTCACTGCACAGTATAGCACAGTGACTGACAGACACTCTCACCACAATCACAGAGCACAGTTTCATGCACGGAGGATTGTGGTCATCGGAGTGTTTATACTGTTTTTTGTGTTTTGGATTCCCCTATACCATTGCTGGTATAGGGGCTATCTGCTTTTGTTTTATGGTTTTTTGGAGCAAACCTATTGTGTGACTCATTCACTACCCACCACTCACCGCCCTGTCAAAGCATGTTAACGAGATCAAGAAGAAATTAATGAAAGCATAATTTCACTGTTATGGAAACTACTAGCGTACAGGGAGACAGCTTTCCCACCAGCAAGCAGCAGCCAAATGGAAATACAAAATAATGTGAATATCTATTTTGTGTATAATTTATGAACTTCATTCAAAATTGTGCATTTTGTCATCTAGAATGTACATTTATTTAAGAACATAAGAACATAAGAAAGTTTACAAACGAGAGGAGGCCATTCGGCCCATCTTGCTCGTTTGGTTGTTAGTAGCTTATTGATCCCAGAATCTCATCAAGCAGCTTCTTGAATGATCCCATGGTGTCAGCTTCAACAATAATTTAGAACTCTTCACATATAAAATGCTGATTTATGATTATCTGGTGTGTGGGTAAAAACTGGATGGCACAGATTTAACAAACATAAATAAATAAATAAAATAAACCCCACTAGTCATTTACCCTCATTGACACAGCTTACTATATACAACTCTTTTAATGTGCATTTTGGAATCTTTTTTTGGTTAAAAAGAAAGAAACTGTCCTCCGAAGCGTGTGCCGTCAGCCGACCGCTTCTTTTCACTCTGCAGGCCTGCCATGCAGCTAACCCAGAGCTATGGCGTCGGAGGACAGCTCAGCTCTGGACAGTTTACAGGCAAGCCCACAGGCGCCCTCCCCCCCCGGGATGTGCTCGGCCATGGTCGGCAGTGGAATAGTCTGGACTCGAACCGGCAACCTCCAGGCTATAGGGCGCATTCTGCACTCCATGCGGAGCGTCCCTACCAGATGCGCCACTCGGAAGCCCCTAGTATGCTGTTTTCTGTACCAAGAATTCATTATTTACTTTAAGGTTTTTATTTGTAAAATTCCAATAAAATCTACAGTACAGGTCAGTTGTCATATAATGTATATATCCAGAGTTCAGATAGGCTACAGTTGCATTGATCATTTCTGTAACAATACACTAGGTGCAAATAACGGTATATCATTTTAGCAATACAACACACATTCCATAAGTTAACAAATGATTAACACAAGTGAATAAATCTAATTCATAACCACAAGTATAGAAAAGGCTTAAATATATGTATAATTACAAATATTGAATTATCCAGGTAGTTTGTAAGAAATTAACCCTGGTCCTGGGATGGAAATACATTTTATGACCTGTTACGCATGGCCGATTGCAGGCCAGCCAAGGAGTTTTTATCAATCAGTAGTGACCAAGGCACCCAGATGTAAAAAAACCCCCAAACAAATTGCAGACAGGAACTATTAAACAATACACTGCACTATTGGGCAGTGTTTATCGGTCTATTTAGGAGAACCACAGTTTGTGCCCATTGCTTTCTCACATTATGAACTGCATTATTACCTGCCCCCCTTGTGTTGTAGATATTTGTAATCTTTTTTAATTCAGGAATAAAGATTTGTTTGCCTGTAATCTAATGCTTTCTTGACAGGGAGGTTGTTTCCCATTGGCTCCAATTGAAAACAATATTGAACAGGTTTACCTGCTGTTAAATAGCAGTATTTTAGCTAAATATTTCAGTTAAGATTTTCCAACAAGACTGTCACCAGTATATTTGTGATAGTTAATATTTCAAAAGCTGAGTAAAAAAAAAGGTAGAGCTGATCAATCATGTAATAAATCTGACTGAGGGACATTCAAAAGGAGAGCTCCTGTCTTGTATGGTTTTCCTTATTATGTCAGCTGCAAAATGATGAAAAGCTGTCAGGTCATACATCATGAATGGTAACTTATTATTGTTAACCTCCAATGATCAGACCAACTCCAGCTTCTGTCATTTTGCTAACAGCCAGATTCCTTAACTGAACAAAGGAAGTCTATCACAGTATTTTATCGTAGACAGAGTTCCTTTTTTTTCTTTGTCTGGGACCAGTTACATGTTTTACATGTAGACATTTGAAAGCCGCTTCCTTTTCTGTAATATATTGAGGCTACATTTTATTTTTTTACTTGAGGGAGCTCATGTATCCCATTAACTCTAAGAAACTCTGCTCTATTGGGACATTTAGTGGTGAGTGCTAAATCACAGTCCAATGATGTCACATAATCACATTTCAGAAGATCCCTTACTAACATATAACTAATAAATCTAGAGGAAAACCCACGTCTGATTACTTTTTCATATTACATTGAGGTCAGAATGGGAATGCCTAATTTGGAAGATACATTTGGACGTATGCAGTTACCACCACATACTTACAAAGGCTCAGGAACCATCCAAGAAGCCTTATTTAAAAATGAGATGACACAAGTATAACTTTTATTGCGGTCAGCTAGAGGCAGGCCAGACTGAAAGTCTGTGATTCCAACAGTGCTCAAATGGCATATCCATGGTACAAAATTGGTCACTAATCATGACAAGCACATCTGGCTTACAATGGAAAATGTTGTGTTTTTTGTGCCTGTTTTAATTATGATCAGTAGATGTCACACACAGTATAGACATTTGCTTTCAGAGTTGCTGCTAATCAAGACTGCTACTGTTGAATCAAGAGGTAGGTAGATCTACTAAGGCAAAAGATACAATTCGCAGCCTTGGGGTAGTGTCACTATGTAAAGCACCTACTGTACATTGATGGCAATAAAGGCAACAGGTATACCACAGTACAAAAAAAATATTCCAAGAGAAAACTATTTCAAACTGGCTTGGCAGTATACACTGATGTAAAAAAAAAAGTGTATGTAAGCTCTCATGCAATTTCAGCATCCTCTGTGTTGGGATTGCAGTTGGTCAATTAATTCACTTACAGGCACACCCACGAATTATCATTTACTCTCTAAAAAGTGTGTCAAGTTTTCAACATTTTGTCATACAATAGATTCAATTTTCTACTTGAAAGATGCTCACAGAATAATGACAGATGTGCAGACAGCAAACATGTTAAAAGATAGAGGCTTTGTGATGTCAGCATGCTTTGAAGTCTGTACTGGGTTGTGGGGGTATCAGGACTGTCGGATTATGCAGGGTTTCTATACACTGGTCAAAATGGCTGGCACCACCTGCAACTGGGTTTTATACAACAGGAACCATTATTTATGCAGCAATATTATGTCCCCTTTTTTCTAGCCATGTAAACACAGCTTTTCCCCATCAGCTTTTGCAAACATGTACTTGTTTAGTAGACACCTGAACAGCAGTGGACTGTCAACTTTATGACTACCACCATACAGCAACACACAACAGGCAGTTACTTTAGAGAGCCTAATAAACCTCACAAGCCTGTAATTGAGCAGCCCTTACCAAATGCGTAACCTTTTGATCTTTCATATTAGACAGTAGGAAATGATTCCCCATTGTTTTGTTTCCTTCAAAAGGCCCTAATGTAAACTTGACATTATTTGAGCACGTATGCGTGTGCCACTGTTTCTTTTTCTTTCTTTCTGATCTTGTTTTGCTACTTTTCTCATTACAAGGTGAGGTGGCACACCAGTACGGACGGATGCTTGGAGGCAATTTAAAACTCATTATGTTGTTTTCCACTTACCATCGTCTAAGTACATCTGGTCCAGCTCTTGGGGCTCCTGCTTGACAATGACAGGCAATGAGGTCTGACTATTCTCTTCCTGCACGAGCGGTAGTGACCCCGACTGGTTTGTGGGAGACCCATTTTGCTGAGCTTTCTTCAGCTGAAGAGGTTGCTGCCCCATCGGCACGGAGGGGTGAGGTGGGCTGTAGGTCTGCACATAAAGTGGCTCCTGGGCGGCAGAGGGAACCAGGGAAGAAGAGGGACTATTGGGATAGAGTGTTTGTTGGTAACCATGGGAACAGTTACTGCTCAGATGCTGACTCACCTGGGACTGCAGCATGATGAGAGATGATTGGTCAGGGGAGTTGGGCACTTCCTGGATTGTGGGGACACCCGCTGTGGGCTGCTGGAGACTGGCTAGCTGACTGTGACCAGTGTTGGCGTTACATTTGGTGTAGGTGGAAGGGGAGAGGTCATGCAGCTTAGGACTTGAGTTGGAGGTGGGTGAAGAGGATGACATCACAATGTTTCTCTGCTGGTAGGAAGGGAAGCTGGCCACCAGACAGGAGCCAGGATCCGGAGGCATCATGGAGGTCAGGACTTGCTGGTTGTAGTAAGATTTGGATAGTGTGCTTAGTCCGGAAGCTATGGACTCGTAGTCATCAGTAGGTTCTGTTTTTATTATTGGAACTGGTTGAAAAAAAAAAAGAAAAAAGAAAAAATAGAATAAACATACATTACGAATTAATGTGACTGAGTGGGCCTGTGGCTAGGATACCCTCAGCAAAACAAACAACTTCTTGAATAAGACTCTGTGTTCTGGTTGCCTCGCTCTCCCACCCAGAAAAGTAAAAAAAAAAAGAAATGCATGACTCATCAGTGCAAGAAAGCTCACAGCTGGTTCTAATATTGAAAAGGCCTATTTACTTTGGATTCTGCGCCTGCACTAATGTCCTATAAAAAAAACATATTTTAAAATATTTTGTTGCAGTAGGAGCCTTAGACCCAAGGGCTCCACAATTTAAAACAAATGATTTGCTTTCAAAATGCAAAAGGATTCAACTGCAGAAATTGGAAATAAAGCAGTGCAGATGTTACATTTAATAAATTAATAGTGGAAGAGATTGTTGCCATTTTACACTGTCATTTAGAATGCCATAAGCCACACTTTTTTGCAAAAGCAAGAAACACACATTTTATATTCTACACATTCATGTTTTTCTTTGAGAACATTTGAGTTTCACATAACTCTGTCACAACTTATATACTTTTCCTTTTATCCTTAACAAGATAACTTTTCATTCTCAAAGAATCACAAAGAAGAATAGATTACTGCAGTTCCTTTTTAACACAAAATCTAAAAGATCAATTGGATTCATTCCTCTTATCAGAATGATATACTATCAAGGTTGTTCTTAATACATGTTTACCACAGCATGCTTTCTGGTAGCAGCAGATCTTCCTAGCAGTGAAAGCACTGACAGAATTTATGAAGGATATTTGGAAGTTTGAAGTATTTTTTTTTTTTTTTATCAAAGATTAAATTTAAGATTTAATTAAATAATAGATGACTACTGAAGCAGATCCATTTAAGACAATTAAATTATACCTTAGATTTACAGAGGGGACTGAAATTGGGCAGCTGATTTCAGTGGTATTTAAAAAAAAAAAGTCATCATTAAAAAGAAAACTGTGGTAAAACAGTTGACATTCAATTTCAAAATAATATGATTGTAATAAAAAAACACACATCACTGTCCCTGGGGAGCCACAGATGACTCCAACTGGCATATGTGTAAAGAGAAAGCGCATTGACTTTCTCTGTAAGAAAAGCTCCTCAATTACATCACTTTGTCACCGGTTGGCAATGTGCATTGTGAAAGAACCTTCAAACATGCAATTGTAAATACATATTTGTGTGGTATTATGGGAAAAATAGCACAAGAAATCTTCTTTTTGAAAGCAGAAAATAATAAAGTCTATCAAACTTGTAAAACAGTTCAAAACAAACTTTTTCAGTCTGTTTTTATGAATTAAATAAAGTTTTATATTGATGAAACTCTTCTGGGCTGCAACAACAGTCTATAAAATCAAAACAGACTTTCTTATAACTAATAAGTTAATGCTTTGTGAATCGATAATCTCAGGCTGGGAGTACAGGACAAGCTGTATTAGTCCAAATTCAGACAAGATCTAATCTTTCAGTATTAAACTTTTAGGCAGTATTTAAAAAAGAACACAGTAAAACAAGTTAAAGCATTAAGAACCTTTATTGTAAAACACAGATACACGTATATAACACACAAATTATATTCAAGACAGCCTATATGTTTTTCTCCAGACAATGGAAATGTCTAAAAAAACTGAATATGTATTCCCTTTAACCCTGTACATCACTGTGATGCCCTGAGGAAACAAACACCACATCATTCATAATATATGAAAAAAAAAAGTTTTAAACATATTATTAAAATAATAATAATAAAAAAAGCCATGCAGTACTAGAGGGTCAACATTTTTCATATGTACACTGACCAGCATTTGGACATTGCACACAGTGCCACCTGTGGCTAATTGTTGTAACTGCAGCCTGTTTAACATGGCAGAAAGTATTTGACTACTATAATTTATGAAAGCAGATCAAAGAGAAGGTCAAATTTTAATTTTCCGCACACCCCGACCGGACAACCTTTATCTCGGCATCGGTCTGCTCACATGCAAGTTAACCTATCTAATTATAATGAATGAGTATCTTGTTTCCTGTGGGCCCCAGTGACTGGCAGTGGGCAAAAGTTGCACAATTACAAACATACACAATCTGTCATACAAAATGAAATATAAGAGCACACATATGTATAAAGAGCAATGCACCGAGATGAAAAACAGCAGCAGTTCAAAAATCAATTTAAAAAGATTTAAACATTTTAAGTGAAACAACATTGAGCAGGTGGGCACAGATCCAGGGCGAAGGAGTTTACAAATAGGAACATTAGCCCATAATGCTTTATTATTTATTTATTTTTAAATGCTACCAACAGGCGAGCTTTCCAACATTTGGTTGCAATTTTGGGGCCTGCTCCAAAAAGAAAGAAAAAAAAGAAGTTCAGGTTATACTGGGGAACCACTGCTGTTCACGTTCTCAGTAAATAAAGTGTTTATAGGCAGGCCAATCATACCATACCAATCACAAGGATTTTCGGTCTGGGACCAGCTTGCATATTTTTCTATTGTAATCTAAACTACCTTCATTGCCAATGAATAGACAACTTCAATCTACAAACAGGTATGTCATATACTAAATAGCCTGCACCTTAAATTCAGTTACATGATAGCTTGATGCACAGTATGAGGTATATTTACAGTAATCTGTATGTACTGTATATACTGTAGTAAAATGTTAAATGTTAGCTGGGCTGCACCACCTTCTTCATAACACATCACTTTGTGTTGTTATCCTATAGCGTGACCCTCACAGATTATCACAAAATCTATATCGTAGATGCCCGCTCAGAATCTTGGATTTCATATAGTAAGGGTGCTGAATTATTTTTAAGGCAATCCAGGATGATTAAAATAAATTAAAAATGGTAGAAAAGCTTTTTGCAATTACCTGTTTGATAGGTGACCTTCAGATTTTGACACTTAACTTTCGTTTGTTGTCAGTTATCGATCAGGAAATGCCTGCTGACCAGGCTTTTGTTGCATATTGCCACAGTTTCGAATGAAACAGAAACAGAATTGTCATACAGCCTTAAAATGTTAAACAAATTCCTTTATGCCACTTTTCTTTTAGTTTGCATTTTAAATTCATGTGAATGTAGCATAAGTTGTGGATTTGGAACTGAAAATCAACGGGGTTCAAAATGTCCAAATTGAAGGTATCTAGAGGTGGGTGGTAATCCTCCAAATTGCAGAAGAGATTGTTGTCAATGAATTATACTGCTAGGGAAATACTGAATAATGAACAGGAACAAAAATGTGATATTGAACATATTGTCAATCGTTACCTTTGCGTAATGTGATGATTACAGACTCGATTATATACGACTGATGATGGAACTGGCCATCTTTCACCACTCCCATAACTGGACGCTTGCCAAAGCTCTATGGTTGAGGTCAGCCCCCTTTGCTAAATATTATCGGCTAATCTTATATAAAAAAAAAAAAAAAAAAGCAAGGCCACCTTTCCTCTCTCCTCCAACTTCCCCATTCCTTCCTTCCTGGTCCTCCATCACCTGGCCTTTGTTGACTTCTCACTGCTCTTAAAGGTGGTACCTCAACTGAAGACTGCTCCTTCTAGACTGGACGGTAGACCCTGGGCCCAACTGCCTAACCATTCTTTGCTACTTTCTATTCATCTATCAAAGCTGTGCCTAAGTGTTTAATCTACAAGTACAATCGTGTAAACCGAGCACTGCCAGAGCAAGAGACCCAACACACACACAGATTAGCCAGGCCCAGGATTACTTCTTTAGACAGCTCATTTGTAACTGTTTAAATAACTTTATCTATTTAAATCATGTTCCACTTGCAATATTTCAACAGTGATTATGATGCAACCTAGCTGAAAATAGCTAGTGTTCCTATTTTTATATCAGACTTTAGAGGAAGTATATTTATCAGTACGTAAACACCCTATACAATGCAAAATGAGTGGGAGTGCAAACGTTTGCTCTAGTCATAATAAGCCGACACATGTTTTTGTGTTTATTAATAGCAGCGGTAGAATAAGCATTTTTCCATTATTAAGAGTATGGGCGTGAGTGAATGACAAACAGTGTGGCAAAAGAAGACTCTTTGATCTGCTCTATAATGAGTACTTTTCACTAGCATTAGTAAAACATTAAGGGTCAAGTTGACTTCTTTAATAAAACTACAAATAATACACTTCTGGTCTATTTCAAAACACGCTACTACTATTTCAGAATACATTTTGTATGCTTTTGCTTCCTCTCTAATGTACTTTAATCTTCTTTTGACTAACATGGCAGATAAGCATTGAAAGCATTGAAACTGTCATTTGTGTCATTCAAATTTGTTTCAGTGGTCAGTTACTAATATTTCTTGTTCATAAAATTCAAACTGCTGTTGTTTAAATTAATAGAACAAGACCCACCCTGGTATTTTACATATATACATAAAATCTGTCACTGTTACGATCAAATGAATAGACTCTGGTAATGCATAAGACAATTGTAATAGTAATATCAAACTGTTGTGCATTAATTTAACTGATTTGCTTTGTTAGCTAGTTTTTATAGCACATGATTCCACTGCTAGTATTGTACTTTTGATACAATATAAAAAATGCTCATTTTATTTTATCCTTATTAAAAAGCATGTTTATTATAATCAATAATATTTTGACACCCTTTCCTTGGCCCAGAAAATGAAAGGCTGTGCAGTTCTTCTTAAAGAAAAAAAAAAAAAAAACCATGATAAACAACAGAGACCTATCAGCTATTAAAATCACAAATTCACAGAACAATAACCGTTTTACTAGAATAATCTGAGGCAAGCAGCGGCAGTGCTGACAGAGCTGTGGGCTTTCACTGGAAATGCATTTACGTCACATCTGTCTGATTTGGAACTGAACTGCCTCGCAAATGAGAAGTCCCAACGGCAGGCCCCGGGAACATTTTAATTCTACAGAATGTTATCCAGGCCCACAGAAAATCTGGCTTTACAATATTTACCTTATGTGCCCTTTCAAACAACAGTTTTAAATATAAATGAATACAGCACTTTTTAATAGTACTGGAGCACAGCTTGATTCTGGGACAAGCAAAGATTAAAGAGAATTTTTATATAAGCCTTTTCATCAGGTGTTAGGTGACAGTAAACAACTGAAACAGCTCTGGCAGTGTGTCATAGTTCTTCGTAACACTGATAATTGCAAAATACTGTCAAATCTCAGGTTTTAATAAACAAACAAATAAATAACTAAAGGTCAAAGACAGGCTGGAAAAGGGGTGAAAAGGCCACATACATGATTGTGTACATTTACTGCATCACTTCACTTCATTAATTTCCTTTTCTTATTCATGTTTATTTTATCTTTGGTATCTACTTCTTTTTGAATGACCACTTCATGCCAATTTATTTGAGCAGATTCACTGTACTAAGTGACAGGGCAATAAGCACAATTAGCTAAGTGTTAATAAAGTGGTTCAGAAGAAAAAGTCATGCCTTCTAACACTACATCTAATATGCATCCCTAGATATATATATATATATATATATATATATATATATATATATATATATATATATATATATATATATATATAAAATAAACAGACTGCAGAATGAATTGCAGTTCATGACCTACATAAACTAGCAGTGTCTGAGGTTTAGATAAATTGGTATAAATGTCACATGTATTTGGCTACACTCTGGTTCTAGAAGTTGTTATTATTATTATTATTAATTTCTTAGCTGACGCCCTTATCCAGGGCGACTTACAATTGTTACAAGATATCACATTATTTTTACATACAATTACCCATTTATACAGTTGTATTTTTTACTGGAACAAGATAGGTAAAGTACCTTGCTCAAGGGTACAGCAGCAGTGTCCCCACCGGGGATTGAACCCACGACCCTCCGGTCAAGAGTCCAGAGCCCTAACCACTACTCCACACTGCTGCCCTTGTTGTAAATAACCTCAACGTGTAATGCTTGCTTTTCTGTCTAACCTAATTACTGCTTACAGTATATCTAGGAAAATGTTGCTTTCAATGAAGATTTATCAGAAGACCTAATCAGAATCACAAAACACATATCAAAAAAAGGTCCAGTAAATCGGATATTTCGCAACTGGTTGTTCCTGGGTTCAAATCCTACCTCAGTAACTGACTCACTGAACAACCTGACACTGGCCAAGTAACTAGTCCCTTGAACAAGAAAAATACACATGTAATTAAAGTGTAATTATAGTTTGAAAATATAATACAGTGTTATCCAAAAAGGTATTGTATCATACTGAAGTCAATTCATCCACATATATAAAATCAAATCAAATCAAAGTTTATTTATATAGCACCCTTCATACAGGTGTATCTCAAAGCACTTTACAGGACACCAATATTGTCAGATTTATAAAAACAAAACAAACAAACAAACAAACAAACATATCAGATGAAAAAATATATAAAAATACAAAGTACTACATATCAAACATTAATATATATATTATAAAAATGCCAGCTCAAATAAGCATGTTTTTAATCTGGTTTTAAAAACAGATAGAGTCTCAGCTTCCCTCACATGTGCTGGCAGCTCATTCCAAAGTTTGGGGGCCCTATAACAAAAGGCCCTTCCTCCCCATTTAACATACTTTATTTTAGGGATTACCAGCAATTCCATATTCAGGGATCTAAGGTTACAATTGGGGATATATGGGGTAAGCAGTTCTCCTAAATAGGTCGGTGCCAAATTATTTAGAGCCTTATAAGTTAATAACAGTATTTTAAAATCAACTCTAAAATTTACAGGAATCCAATGCAAAGAAGCCAACACTGGGGCGATATGTTCCCTTTTTTTTGGTTTTAGTCAAGATTCTAGCAGCAGCATTTTCAACCAGTTGTAAACGAGACAATAAACAGTTTGGGATGCCAGAAAATAACGCATTGCAATAATCAATTCTGGAGGATACAAAGGCATGTACTAGTCTTTCAACGTCAGATGTAGAGACTATAGGTCTAAGTTTTGCAATACTTCTCAGATGATAAGAAGACGATTTTGTAATCTTTTTGATATACTGTAGTTAATTATTTTATTTGTTCTGTTGTTACTGCTATGGTTCTTCTGTTCTTTCCTTCCAACACTTGGCAGTATAAGTAGAAGTGTTATGAATGTAGTCAATCTTGTCAAGGAACCCAACTTTGCCCATAAAAGCAAAGCATTCCTCGAATTGACTTGAGCATCAGGGTACTGCTGCCAGCGAGAAAATCAGTCCAGGACAACTGTGCAGAAAGATTTTTTTCACTTTCCGTATCACAGGGAAATAAAGAGCTGTAACATCCTGCTTGACAGTAGAGCTTCCTGTTTTAAAAGTCTGGGGATTCTCCAAGCAGAGCCATGACTGTTTATCTTCAGACAGCCTATCAATTACATATGCTTGACAATGATCAAGACGGAACTGTATTCAGATCATTCAGATGTGACATTTCCTTAAGCAGGCAGCGAAGTGGTATATTTGGCCATCAGGTGGTGCGATGCACAACATTGCATAATTGCTGTTGTGTCATCTGGCAGGGGTTAATTTGTAAATGAAAGGTAGATAGTGTAGTGCTACTTACATGAAAGTGTGCATTATCTGTCCGCACTGTAGCCATACCACTGTCTGGTAAAGATTGATTTTATATATGATAAAGTGACCTGTCATGCAGTGACTAATTGCAATGCTGTCTGGACCTTTTCTTGAGACAAAACAGTTAAAAACAGTTTAAGCTAAGATGCCTGCAGAGGATTCTGACTTCTGAAAAGCATCAATCAATAAGCCCAATTAGTGAGCATGCATAGGATACATTGAGGATGCATATATATATATATATATATATATATATATATATATATATATATATATAGGTAGTGAACAAAAAAATGGAAACACCAATGTAAAGTCACTTAATAGGGCATTGGGCCACTATGGTATCCCTCTCTGTGGAGTTCTCGGCGGACCGTTTTTGATGAAACTGGCTGCTCGCGCCCCAGGTTGAAATTTGCAGTCAATTGATCTGCAGTTGCTCGCCTGTTTTGCCTTGCACTTTGAATTAATGCATGGATATCACAATCCTGGATTATGCGCTTCCGCCCACTGTTGCCCTTTGCTGATGATGTCTTTCCCTCGGAGTTCCATACCGACATCACCTTAGACACCGTTGCTCGTGAAACATCAGCAAGTTGAGCTGTCTTGGTCACTGAAGCTCCTGCCAAATGCACCCCAACAATCACCCCTCTTTCAAAGACACTGAAGTCTCCTCTTGCAGCCATGCTAGCCATAATTATATTTTTATACATGACCCCAAGCATGCTGGGATGTTATTTGCTTAATTAACACATGAGCCATACCTGTGTGGAAGTCCTTGCTTTCAATATACTTGGTGTCCCTCATTTACCCAGGTGTTTCCATTTTTTTGTTCACTTCCTGTATATATATATATATATATATATATATATATATATATATATATATATATATATATATATATATATATGAAAAATTAAATAATAAATAAATAAAAATCAGCTAATCATGCACTCTGCTAATAGCAACATGTAGTTTTACAGTAAATACTTCAACCATATAGGCTATGTACCAGAATTTTAACTTAAAAAAATCAATTGTCAATAACTACAGAATTGAAAATAGGATTGTTTTATTAGTGGAACTTATTGTATAGGTTTTATTCAGCATCCGCACGCGTCTGCAAATCTGCATAGCATTCCTTATCAGTGAATGTATTTTTTGTCTTGAAAACATAAGAAAAAAACAAACCCACTTCACATGACAATACAACAGGAAACAATGCCAAGATAAGCTAACTCTTTTTTTTGCTTAGGGTATATAGAATAGTCGAGATGTAAGGTTATGTAAACGTCACTCAGGCGTATCTACATCTGACAAGCTCAATAAAAAAAAAGCTATTTCTTTTGACTTAATACAAGCAACAATGTAGTAGACAGGCTGTGTTCAAATTTCTTGTCAGGATTGACAGGACGTATTGAGCCGTGACAAAGAGAACTTTATGCTGGCCTGTTTTAACAATAACATTCAGAGACATTTTCATTAGATGACAGCATTGGTGTAGTTAAAGCTAGGGAAACAGGGCATCTCCAATAAGGTAATTGTCAATTGAAAATGCTGGCTGCTTTAAATGGTTTTGCTTATAAAACAGATGGATAAGTTAATTGCTTGGGATTATGAAGATACACTTTGCACAAATACTGTGAACTTATAATTCCATATATCACTCATAAACACTTCACATCTAGGTTTTTGTACTGCCTTTAATTGTTTGTGGGGAGCGTTTTTTTATTTTTAGACGAGCGAATGCAATAATTTTTAGGTGATAAATAGACATGCATTCAGATTGTCATCACCACCAACTACATTAAACATCATGCTGAATAATCACAGGTTAAATTTAGCTGGCAGGAAGGAAGTCAAGATACTTGACGACAGTGACAAGCATCATTCTCCTTGTGAACTGGCTTTATTGGTATACAATTAAAATATAAATATCCATATATATGTATATATCATCTTTATTTAGTAGCCTGTTCTATAAATGACTTAATAGGAAACTGCCATTGATGGCGTGATGGTATCACAATGAAAGGAAGACTGAAATGAGTGGGATGTTTTTTACTGGTGTTTCCCACATAAACGAGCTTTGGCATACAGAAAAACGCAGCTTTCCAAACATAAAAAGACTAACGAACCTTCCAGGTTCCCATTTTGTCAGCTACAATTTTTGTTAAGCAAGTTTGTTGCAGTCTACTTAACCCTGGAGTTTTGTTTTAAACATATAACTTTTTTTATTTATTTATTATTATTTTTTTAATGTTAATGTTCTTGGGCACATTGACTTAACTTCGACATGGCTCCTGAGCTGTTGAGTCAACATGTAAAAATGACACTGTATTTTATTATACTTTCTTAGTGGTACTCGCATGTGGATTCCAGTCTATTCCAGTCTATGACAGTGCTCTAACCAGGTCCTTAATTATTTAACAGAAACTGCCAGGTTCACTTGGACTTGAATAGAACAAGGTCCTGGACTGGAATGAGCCATAAGTCAGTACAACTGCTTTAAATATTACCTGGATATTGTCCTAGAAATTAAGCATTGACCTGACTCCTTTTCTTAGATTCCCTCTTCAAAAGCTTAACTTCACCACCTCCGGAAGGTGAGAAGGCCACTATGGAAACAAGCTGCATGCAGAACTAAAGAGCCCCTGTGTTTAAATATCTTTTGAACTAAATGTTAAAGTTTAGTTAACAACTATATCAACAAGCTGGTCCATTGGGGGGTGAAGGCTTTAGGTTAATGCCAGTCTCAGTTGAAGCACAAAAGCCCCATTTACAGGTTGATATCTGAATAGGATGTAATTTGGAATAAAAACATGCTAAGGCGGGGTAAACTTCACAGCAGACCTGAACAACATGGTACCTCAACTAACATGCAGAGTTCAGCTTGGGCAATCTGGTTACTGACAAACCTACTTGTACCATGCAAAAGCTTTGGTGTTGTCACGTATAAGGCTGCTAACCTTTCAATACTTTACAGAGTAACCATGCTTTTCATAACCTTATACAATGTCATAGTTACCATGCCATAGCTGTATTACCCTTTAATATAGTCTGATCTATACCGTGCTTACTATAAATCTTTATATGCTTTACATTTGCTATGCCTAACTACACTACGCTATGCTTTTACAATAATGTATTTGCACATATTGATAGTGGGAGAAAAATCCAACACAACCAGAAAATCCTCAAAATGAAACTGTTTAGTATGTTTTATAAATTTTCACAGTTAAGAAGATTTAATATGCTGACATTACTTGGTTAAGATTTGGTCATGTACCATGAGCAGTTAATGAACAACACTAGGTTAAGTTACAAAGTTTTTCGCCTCCATGTGGGCAGATGCTATGTATGCTTAACAGTCCCATGACATTAACCCACAGTCTCATGACTTACCGACATTACAAACCACAAATCCAAATATGGATCTGACAGATCTACGATAGTCAAGCATCCTTTGCCTAAAGGAGAGACTGAACTGGTATTCATTAAAGCAAAGACTTTATCTATTAAAAATGACCTGTCCTGGTTCCATGTGTGCGACACAAAACTTATTTAAGAGGGTTTTAGAAACACCGGGTTGCTTTTCTTTTTCAAATATTAATATAACCTTTTTATCTGAAACAGGAAACTAAAGTCAATGGAAAAAAGTTTAAATACCCCTCTTTGTCAATCACACATAGTTAACGTTTTACTTTCAAAATTATACAATTAACAGTACACTTATAACATTTGGAGAACAGCAGTAGCACTGCATTACTGTTTAACATTCAGTGGATGTTTTTATATTTAGAACATTCCATGACTTTTATAACATTCTCACCACAAAGAGGCTGATTTAATCCTAAAAATACAATACTTGGATTAAATAGTGCCAAAAAAAAAAAGAATAACAATTGAATCTACCATTTACTTTTGCTCCTTTCTGTTTACGTTTGTTCCAAATAACTTTGTTTTTACCTGCCTCAGTAGGGTTAAAAAATGGTATGGCCAGGTTTCTTTAGAAAAAACGTGTTTACTTGACAAGAATATGGTGTATGTACTCAGAAAGTAAATCTTAGGATATACTTAATGAGTTAACAAAACATCAGTGAATGACATCCGACAAGAGCAAAAGATTATGATTCTATCTCACAATTCCCCAAAAGGGGTACTTTGCTATCCAGCTTGAATGGTTTGTATGGGTAATACAGTTATCTCTCAAGTTTTTGTTCCTTTTGGTATTTTGCTTTTTCCAAAGTGTGGGCTTTAACTGTAAGACGATAACCTCTATAAACTGCAGAATCTTCAGAAGATAGCTGTGTTTGTGTTTGAGTAAGAGGTAGACCCAGCAAATAGGAAGTCTACAGTGCGAGTTTAAATGCATTATAGTCTTTGCTATGAGATGTTTTGTTAGGTTCAAGCTTTTAAAAATGCAGTGCTCCATCATTACATTGCTGTCTGATGTACACATACAACAGTGTAAAATATGGAGGGTGGTGAATTAGTGAAGGGTCCTTACACAGAAAAGTAAAGTACATGTACATTTGGAAATTACTGAACCATAAAATAAAGAGTGAGCACTGCAACGACTGCTTTATCTTATCTTTGCCCTTTACTTTAACATTTTAGAACAACACTGTTTATATTCTGTTTTCTCTAGAGCTAAGCAGGGAGATGGGCTGGGGTCCAGTGCAAGGCTCAATAGCACGGACTGGCTTCACAGGCGCCAGGCATTGTAAGCATTCGGGTTCTTCTCTCCTGGAAGGAAACACCTTAATCTGTCAAAATGACGAATCAAAATCCTGAATCAAATTGTATGCATTTGGTAGTGGTTCACAAAGGCTTGGTTTACACGCAAAAATAAAAATAAATTTCACCTTTTTGGCATGATATTTTGATAGTACCTTTCAGATAATTTGTGTTGACATGTCGTTTTCTTTTAAGGAGAGAAATTCTCCTTCAACATTCAAATGACCTAATTAATATTAAATTACACTATGTAACACAATTTTTGTTCCTGGGTAGTAAGTGTTATTTCCTAATTGCTTATGCCTCAAAAGTATAGAAAATGGCTATTATTCCCCACAAACTTTGCTTTTGTGACCAGGACAATGATATTTTGAAATTTACCTATTTCCAATGAGAAAACGGGCGAATTTGTGTCTTTTCGTTCACATAAAGTCAGAAAAAAACAACATATGAATCCAAATTAACATGTATTTATACTAAAGTAATACAAAAATGACTACAAAAGATTTAGAAGTGAGTAGTTTTTCGAGATTTACGATTATACTGTAAATCACTTTCACGAATCAGCCCCCAAATGTAGTCTCCCATCATGTTCTCGTTATACTGTCCTTGGTAGCGGCGTTCAAAGTCCAGTATATCCTGGTGGAAGCACTCGCCTTGCTCCTCCGAGTACGCTCCCATGTTCTCCTTGAATTTATCAAGATGAGCATCAAGGATACTGACTTTGAGGGACATCCTACAGCCCATTGTGCCATAGTTCTTCACCAGAGTCTCAACCAGCTCCACATAGTTTTCGGCCTTGTGATTGCCCAGGAAGCCCCGAACCACTGCGACAAAGCTGTTCCAAGCCGCTTTCTCCTTACTAGTGAGCTTCTTAGGGAATTCATTGCACTCCAGGATCTTCTTTATCTGTGGTCCGACGAAGACACCGGCTTTGACCTTTGCCTCAGACAGCTTAGGGAAGAAGTCTTGAAGGTACTTGAAGGCTGCCGACTCCTTATCTAGAGCTCTGACAAATTGTTTCATAAGGCCCAATTTGATGTGCAGTGGTGGCATCAGCACCTTCCGGGGGTCCCAGCCATACTCATCATACTTCACGGCGTCCAGCAAGGTCTTGATGCTGTTGTAATCCTCTTTGAGGTGCACCGAGTGAGCCAGGGGAAGAGACGGGTACTTGTTACCATTATGGAGCAGCACGGCTTTGAGGCTCCTGGATGAGCTGTCAATGAAGGACAGTATAACGAGAACATGATGGGAGACTACATTTGGGGGCTGATTCGTGAAAGTGATTTACAGTATAATCGTAAATCCCGAAAAACTACTCACTTCTAAATCTTTTGTAGTCATTTTTGTATTACTTTAGTATAAATACACGTTAATTTGGATTCATATGTTGTTTTTTTCTGA
This sequence comes from Acipenser ruthenus, assembly GCF_902713425.1. Taxonomy (NCBI): domain Eukaryota; kingdom Metazoa; phylum Chordata; class Actinopteri; order Acipenseriformes; family Acipenseridae; genus Acipenser; species Acipenser ruthenus. The sequence goes on from NC_081192.1 coordinate 34,657,301, forward strand.
CTTTATGTGAACGAAAAGACACAAATTCGCCCGTTTTCTCATTGGAAATAGGTAAATCTCAAACTATCACTGTCCTGGTCACAAAAGCAAAGTTTGTGGGGAATAATAGCCATTTTCTATACTTTTGAGGCATAAGCAATTAGGAAATAACACTTACTACCCAGGAACCAAAAAAAAAAAAAAAATTGTTACACGGTGTTATTATTTAATATTTTTTCAATTTGAACAAAGAATTTTGGCAGGGCTACTCTCAGCAAATCTTAACAAATAATTGCTTGTTACGGCCGTTACAGTATAACGTTGCACAAGGTTATGTCACAAAGGGGATCGTCACTGAGGTCTCGTGAACATAAGGTATGGCTTTTCAAACTCCTTTCCATGCAAAAAAAAAAAAAGCTTACTGATTAGTCAATTTGCACTGCTTGTTAATGTGAGAAGGCGATTTACCCACCCCTTTCAGGCGCACCATGTTTTGGCAGTGCAGTTCCTATAGTGTGAGAAATGTGTGTGATATGTATGTGGTACACGTCACATTCTCATGGCAATGGAGAGAGCATCTGGAGAGAGTTTCTAAACTGCATGTAAACCAAGCAAAACATTTGGGGGAAGTTTAGGGATTTTCCAGTAAACATTTTTAAACTGGGCTACAAAACGACTTACATTTTATTTTATTTTTTTCTTGAAATGGCAACATGTGGCTATATTTTAACAGTAACTGAATATATATATATATATATATATATATATATATATATATATATATATATATATATATATATATATAATTTACATAATTGTTGAAATAAAAGGATACAAATTGACACAGAGCTTATTTCTGAGATGTGTAATGAGACCACTGGTGAAGGACTCTTTGCATTGGCACAGTATTTTTGTGCAATGTACTGGTTTTCTAGTGGTGCTAATAGCCAGGGGAAGTAAAACCCTGGACACCCCTTAAGTTTAACTGTTTGATTTATGAATTAATTGTTGCTTCTAAAAATATGACTACAATCACTAATTACTTATGTAATTTATATAATTAACACATTGTTGAACATCCACTTGCTTCACCTTCATTAGGAAATAATCTCTGATTCAAATGTGCTCTGTTGTTGAGTCTGAGAGCTGTCAGTCAAAAGCAGAGCTATTCAATTCCATTTTCACAGAATAATCCCTTGGGTGTTATTTAAACATCCACTTACATCTTAAAGCGGGGTACACTATTCAGTTTCTTTGCACACGTCTAATTCAAACCCAAATAGTTACTGCTATGGCTGGGGCGACCATACAAATTCAAACCCAAATAGTTACTGCTATGGCTGGGGCGGCCATACAAGGCGCTGTTATTTCCACCTTGCTGTGAAAGCTAGCTCTAGACATACAGGTAAATACAATCTCTCCCTGCAAATTCACTGCTTGCAAATCTTCCAAATCCTAGCCTAGGGTTTGGGATTTGAAGAAGCTCAGCTATCACAGGGAGGTACAAGATAAATATATTCAGCCTGTCTTTTATGGATTAAGGCAACTGTAGTATTAAAAACAATCCTCTTAAGTACAGGCTGTTAAAAGCTGGAAAGCCCAAGTGGTATGGACGATAATAATAGGTGTCTGTATATATTTTCAGGCTGAAACAAGCACCAGGTGTGTTAAACAATAGGATCCACACTGCAGGATATGACAGGATACATTGATAGTAGCACACCCAGGGACAAAGGTCAATCACCAAAACCTTCTCCTGCAGCTTGTGGAAACTGTCACAGTGCTGCTCATTGTATAAATGCAAATGCAGGTCATGTACAATATGGAATTGCATACTTACATTGTAATTGTGTTTTGAAGGAAATTTAATGGAATTTGGTTTGCTTTCCAAGTTCACTTCTGTAACTAGAAGAGACTTCAAGAGTGTTCTACAAATTCTCTCTTTTTTTAAAATAGATCAGATAGTAATCTATAAATAACCTTGCAGGTGGTAGACACAATACTTAAACACAAAAGGCTTTACAACCACATTGGTTTTCCACGCCCATGCTGAGATGAATGGGTGAAGAAAAGGGTACGGTTAAAGTAGTGAGATTTAGATAACTGGGTAAATGTTTTGGGAAATACGTCTATACAGATACAAGGCTATGTATAAGACTTAGAAACACAGTTATGAGAATGCATATCTATCCCCATTTAAAATTTACAAATGTGATGAAGCAGGTTTGAAGACTCAAACAAATTAGCACATGTACAAAACAAGCCTTTAGAATGGAAAAGTTAATTGTTCTGTTATCCCAACTAAATTATTTGGTATGCCTTAAAAAGACGATGAGAAACAGTCAATGATTCACAACAGAACACGGATGATGAATAAAAAAACAAAAAACAAAGTCTAAGTGCTGTAGCAGGATCGAAAGGTAAGGTTACCATTAGCTGGCAGGTAGGTGAAGCGCTGGCACTGGCTTCTCTTCCTCTTTCCATTGCAGACATAAAAATTCACCTGGACAGGACTGGTTATCCTCTGATTTCGGTACAGGGGGACCTCAACCACTAATGAAGTCTATAACAAGAAACATACATACTCACTGAGTAAGGACAAGACAGTAGCAATGGTCTATATGAAGGCATAGTGTTATGAGATTTGTAGGTCAAACCACAATACAATTTTATACACAAACGACTATCTATTTGTCTGTTTAGGATGATTATAACTTGGCTGGCTACTGATCGATTGGAAGGATGCCACTTGTAAACCAGTATGTATCATTGAATGTGTATAATGTATAAACTATATGACTTGTTGTTATGTATAAAACTAAATTATTATGTGTTATAAATCAAATTAAGGATTTTTTTTTTTGCTAAACATAATTAAAAAAGCAGGCAAGTTCTATATCATTATAAAATATTTATAAGATGACAGTACAAACAACGACGACGTATTAGACCTGTAACTTAAAGAAATTGTTAATCAAGTCTGAGATTAATTGTATTATTGTATATTATAGAAGAAGAATTTCACTCTCTAATATAGGAGTTTGCAGTACTTTTTATGAATTGAAAAAAAAGTTAATGGGTAAATACTGTATTTATAGTAGTCATTTAATTATTATAATTAACATGCAATATTCAATATAATGACATAATAATGTTGTCAAAGGTTTGTCTTTTTTCTTGATTTCTCATTTTCTTTACTGAATTAGAGTAGCGTGAATGAAGTGCCCTAGTTATTATTTAGCACAAGATGAATCAACACCGTTAACACCTGATAGTGGTTTCCGATTATTGTTTGTGCTTATTTCTATTTTTGTTCTGTAGAAAGCATTCTGTGAAAACTTTCCATAGTGTTGGTTTAGTGTCTGTGTTTTATGTTGTTTAGCCTGAGGTCAGAATAACCATTTTTGACAGGAATGGGAACTGTTTATATCAAAATAATGTCAAGATATGCTTTTTTAAGGTTCATATTTTTCTGTTTCACAGAATGCACTACTCTGCAACAATTATACCAAATAAAACAAGGAAATAATTGGGAAAAAAGCTGGCCAGTGGCAACATGTTACCTAGGCCCAAAATGGTTCTGTGCCCCAGAAGGCATCATTATTTCCCAGAATGTACTAATAGATTTTATTAGAAGCTAAGCGCTTCTAAACATTGTGTTGGGAAGCTGGGATTTTGGGTGGAAAGAAAACCAGGTTATTCCCTTGCAGTGTGTGAGCGTGCTGCCCACACAATTTCCTGCTATCAGCCCATCCCTGTATGTACAGACATCAGTCTATTAAAATACTGTCTGTTCAGCGATGGATAAGAAGCAAGGTGTCGTGGAAACACTGTTTTGCACCTAATGATGACACATGTAGTTAAACATTTAAGTTTATAAGAGATTGGAAAGAGATTTATATTTGTAATCGGGACAGTGGTAATTGGCACATACAGGCAACAGGGAACAGAGACTGCTTTGTTGATGATCTAAAACATATTTGATATAATTTCTCACAGAGGCCATTTAAAAGGCTGTAAGCACAATACAAAAACAGATATTGAATGCAGGCTTGGAAGGCTTTTGTTTGGGAGACTTTTTTTTTTTTTTTTAAATATGCATAAAATAAAAACAGGCCTTGGCACAGGCACTCTGTTATATAAAACAATTTATATCCCCTTGTTATTGGAATTAAATGCATGATTAGAGTTACATTTAGTAAAAATAATACAAAATGATTAACGAATAAAAAAAAGATTAAAGATACAAAAAAAAATTCAGAGATTGCAGGTACTAGTTTTATCAATTAGATGCTACTTATGTGTAACAGTAACAGTTTTGTTTAAATAATGTGCCAAAATACATACACATAGCTCTGAAAATATATCTGTTTAATTTGTCCTACTTCTACTTTAATGCAATACATAAAACTAATGTCTCTTAAGGATATTATCTGAATTAGAAAATTCTTTGGACTCTGAAGAGCAGGATACAGCAGACAAATAGCAACATCCTTCTACAGAATAATGTAACTATTCTTCACGGTTGGCTTTTACAAGGCCACAGTCTCGCCAGTGCAGGGTATTCTGTAAGGTCAGGAGATGCACGCACTGGCAAGGCAGGGCCGCAGCAGCAGCAATGCTTCTGTCGACCGCTGCCTGTCAGTGTTAGCATTAAGCAGGATATCTCAGATTTCTCCTTCCCTTCCCAAAGGAGCCAACCGACCTACCCATAACAAAAGGAGGATGACCCCCAAGGCCCTAGTGACTGGGATCCAGACATCGCACTTTTATCAAAAGTTCAAGTCCTTTGACAGGATGTGAACTCCTGACATTGAAGTCGGAAGAATGATACACTCTAGGTGCAGAACATAAGTGTCTAAGTGTTATCAGCTAAACCATTAGTGGTGTCAGCTTCACTCCCCCACCCCCCTAGCTAACCCCAGTGACTAAGCTGTTGTAGTTTATCCTGTTGTACATTAATCTTAGCTGTACTTACAGACTTGATTGAGTCCTTGTCAACTTTTGCGTCCATCTCCCATATGTGGTGGCCATCTTAAAAAAATAAAATATATAATAATAATAATAATAATAATAATAATAATAATAATAATAATAATAATAATAATAATAATGCAATGTAAGGCATTAGCTGAGGTATTATATTAATTTTTAAGTTTGTACTAATTGTTGACTAAAGTTACAGCAGATCCCCTACTGTAGCTGTGTCTACAAAGGGATTATTATTTGTTTATTTAGCAGACGCCTTTATCCAAGGTGACTTACAGAGACTAGGGTGTGTGAACTATGCATCAGCTGTACAGTCACTTACAACAACATCTCACTCACAAGAAGGAACACAAGGAGGTTAAGTGACTTGCTCAGGGTCACACAGTGTCAGTGAGTGAGCTGGGATTTGAATCACTGGACCACACAGCCTCATATAATTATTGTATAGCAAATCCTTTCATCTTGCTAAAACCAGGTTGCTGCCTAAAAAGGGATGTCAACAAACTAAGATACAGAACTAGTACTAAACAAGTTGGCTCATAATGATGTCCCATTATTAAAGTGTTACAAAAATAAATACATTTATTTTAACTTTGCTATTTAACTTTGTGGGTCATAAATCACAGATGACCATGCTCCCTCCTCTCCAATTTCTGTTAATTTCAATCGTAGCACTAGCATTGTGATCTTTATAAAAAAAACATTTTGTTGACTTAGGACCCATGTCGAGTGGTTCGTATTTAGTTTCTGCAGGGTGCGGGGTAGGCCAGAGAGCCTGGGTTCTCCCTCATTTAATTTCATGTGCAGGGGGCGGGCCCGTGTTTCAGCTGCTTATTTTTCATTCATCCTTCTCTTATTTTTGGGGGTAGGTGGCATTGTGCCACTGCAGTTGTTGCATTAACCATTCATTATTTTCTTTTTTTCCAGTCATAGTTTTCCTATCCACGACACTACATGATGTCATTGCGTTTTCGCTAGCCGGCCAAATTTATTATCATCATTAAATCAGCTGTTCAGTTGCAATTTAAATCATCCTCATTGTGGATTCTCTGTCCTGAATGGAAAACGTTGTTGTATTTCTGGAAGGAGAATCTGCCCACTAATCAACACGTCATATCCAAGCTCCACAAAAACTCAGTGTGGCTTTCATTCATGTTGCTTCTTTTTGTCTGGCCTCCTCCTCAGCTGCCATCACCTTGCAGTGTGTTTTGTCTGTAGGGGGAGGTGGCCCTGTGAGCCACTTCCTATCCGTGGCACCAGACTACATTCTAGTGGCACTAGACTACGTGATGTCATTGTGTTTTTGCTAGCCAGCCAACATTCTGTTCCACATTGCGGATTCTCCGTACTCAATACTACTAATCCACACAGCTTCCTGTATTAGTATGTATTTTACTAAACAAGAAATGTTTTTGTACGTATTGTACCATGATTATATTATTGCTGACCTTATCATATAAGTACAGTTGTCCCATGTTATACTGCCCCCCTTCATAACGCCACCTCGCATACCGCCAGCTATTCTCGCTGAACAAATGTAACCAATATAAAACAGTGCTATTTTTACCCGTTATATCGCCACTCGCCAACTTCCCCTGCCAAGCAAACGTAAATATAAGCATTGTAGTTTCCCTCACTGTAGCGCCAGCGAAATAATCATGGCCAATTAAAACAACAAAATTATGCAGTTAACCTGACTCGCTTTCCTAATTCGATGTTAACTGAACGTTCATACCAATGTCATCAACACTCTCGCTCCTAAAGCAAAACAGAAAGTACAACATGGCGAGTCGACCCTACATTTAACACCAGAGCAAAAGAAAAAAGCCTGCATGTATGCATCTGAAAATAAGAAAGCAAGTCAGCAAGACATCACAAATGTTTTCTCGCCTAAGTGAGGCATATACTGTTAATCGAAAGACAATCGGAGACATTCTATAATGGATAAAAACAAATGGCTTACCTTGATGGAACGTTTCGATTTGTTTAACCTCAAAAAGGCTTGACGCAGTCTAAACTAAGTGACTTTTATAAACCACAGTAAATGTTAAAAAAAAGTACGTTAAGAGATTTGTTTGTTTACATGCAAGTTTTGCACAAATGAAGGCTGACTTAAACTAAAGCTGCAGTTTTGTAAACAGCAGAATAGTTTTTTTTTGTTTAAAAAAAGTGCTTGCCTGTAAATATTCAACGTTTTTTTTAACTGCTTAAAAAATAATGCAGTTGAGCTTAAATTGCTTTGTAGAATAAATAGATGAATTCGTTCAATCAGGGATACTATTCAGCAGGCTTACAGTCGTGCCACAAACAGTGAAGTTCAAAATGACCAACACAGTGAAAAAAAAAAAAATGGTATGCTTTTTTGTTTTTATGGAACTGTTGTTTGGGTGATTTGACACTTTTTTTTTTTTTTTTTTTTTTTAAGTATAAACTGTTCCTAGTCAAAAGTAACCATGTATGTTTCATACAGATGGGAAAAGATGATAAAACGTCACTAGTAGACCTACTGTTGTGTTAAGAACTAGTACTGTAGTTTTAAAAAAAGATCAAAGTTTTATTAAAATGGCCTGGAGATACTGTAATTGTATAACTAAAAAAATAAAACGTTTGAATTTATTGCAAACACAGTAGTTTGTGTGTGTGTTTTTTTTGTTGTTTTTTGTTGACTCTCACTGTAACGCCACCCTCGCTTATTGCCCGTTTTTGCCCATGGCCCTTAACTGGCGGGATAAAGAGAGCTGACTGTACTTCCCACAGGCATATAATATAACTAGGACACACTTCCCAGCTTTGCTAAGGGATAAAAGAACAAAAGACAACCTGAGTTGCCCTCTTTCTAGTTTTCATAACATCTCACTCTCAGAATGCACCTACACATTAATAAGTTTAGAACATCACCCACGAGTTCCTGAACTTAATTTTTTAGAATTCTACACAAATATGTATTTTTTTTTTACTTTAACAACTGAAGATATCAAATTCTTGTGGAAATGTTTGTCAGTTCTTTTTTTTTAGTACTACAATTTCTTTTAAAGCTCTGAAGAAATAAAGTTCAAGCCTTTTCATCGTTAGCTCCTACTTCCTACCTGACCCCACAATCTGCTAAACTACTTACTCTCTAATCCCTATGTACACAAAGGCTATTTCCGTAAATATGAACAGGACACACTGACAACGCATTTCCTGTACTTCACAAGCCCCCTTGATACCTGAAACACTGTACCATACTCAAGAAATCTTTCTGCCCAGTATGGTGAGCAGGCACTGGGATTTAACAGCATCAAGGCAAGGGCATTTGCCAATCACACATTTTTAAATCATATGTTTAAGCAAAGCTTCAGATTATAGAAAGTGTACAGATTAGGGATTAAACATATCAGTCCATTGCTTATCAAAGGGGCAGGCTGGCATTCTCGGATGCAGGACATCTGACAAAAATATCAATGGGTGGGAGCAGGCAAAAAATAAATACATCTTCATACATTGTTTAACATTGCAAACTTAAACACAGATATGGTACTGAGGATCTTTCAGCCATCCAAACCTTTTTCCTCTTTTGAATGAAAGTGCCAATGGACAAATTAAAGGTTTGTTATGATTAGAAACAATTCTAGTTTATAACTTATATATTAACAGTAAAGCAGTATATGACGGCACTCACTCTACTTATGCCCATATTGCCTAATACGCAGAGGTTCGCCTACCTATAACTTTTTATTTGAAACCAACTTTTGTGGTTTCTGTCTGATAACTATGAATTTTCTATTTGTATATGCTGGTGATTGTACCCAATTGGACAGCTTTATGAAGAAATAACCTAGTTAAGGTCAGGCAGTAAGTTAGTGGTGGCTGAGCTAGGGTTCAAACCCAGGATCTCAATAATCTAACCATTACTCGACAGGGCACTGCCTCCCACAGATTTTTAAGAAGTTAAATCTGCAGTTGTGGCCACACGTTTTGCATCACCCTATAGAATTAACTACTTTTGCTTCACAATGTCGAATGAAACCTGCTGAATAATGTTACATTAACATATTTAATTGCATGCCGCTTGTAGTTTTCCATATTCTTAATGAAAAACTGACAAAAATTGCAAAATGTGACATTTCGAAATCTAACATGAAATACTGGACTATTATTATGGCTTCCGGTAGACTTTTGCTAAATAATTTTGTAGTTTCTTTGGTTACATGATGTTAAGTAAAATATCTAAATTATGTAAATAAATAAATAAATAAATAAATAAATAAATAATTAAATGATGTCTTAATCCTAAAATTCTAGGTAACAAAACCTTTGGCCATAGAGCTTGAACAGCCATAAATAGCTGTAATAAAACCAACAACAATAAAGATGTGTGGACTGTGCTTTGCATTACAGAACAATTACATATCACATGTTCTTCCACTTTGCACTTTTAACAATGCAGACTTTTTAAATTATGCATCAGCCCCTTGTCATTCTCATTAAAATCTTATTAAAATGTACTTGCCCGCATTGCGTTATGTAAGGCTTTAAGGTTTTATATAAATTGTAATCATTTTTATGTACCATTTAAATGGCAAAGAAGATGTAAAATCACCGAGGCTCTCTGTAAATTTGCACCCAGCTTATCTTGAGATCAGGGTAACAGACTGGTTCTATTGTGGTTGAAAGAGACCCTTTGATCTCGGGCGGATGACCCTTGTTTACAAATGGTTGTTTCTGCTTTAGAAGCGGATTTTGAGCATACAGTATTTTTCTTTTCAAGATCTTCCCTGCAGTTTATGCATGTGATTATGTTCTGTACTGTCTCACACACTTGTTGCATTTTCTTTACTATTTTATGAAGTATATTAATGAATAAACCTTTTATTCTTTTGTTCTGTTTATTCAATCACTATAAACTGCTGCACTTGTACGGCTGTGACTCATTAGTACTGTCTGAAGTAAAAGTTACAACATACAGAAGTCTCTTTGTATCTGAAGTAGTTTGCGACTAGCTGCAGGTTATGGTGGTGAATATGGTCATTCCTAAAGTTTGTCAGTAAAACCCAAGAAATATTCCTGGTCTCAAATGGCTGTGATGTTGTCTATCTGCTGAACAAAAAGCAGACAGCATGTTACTTGTGTACAAACACAACATTATCAAGTATATTTATATTGTACAAATTGTAAAAATAAGACCCCTGTGACAACAACATGATTTAACTAGTGTTTTTACTGCTTCCCCATGGATAATTGAGTTGTATTGCTCCAATAAATCTTTTTAATCAACGTACAATTAAATAGTTACTATACAATCTGAGGATATTATAATTTGCTTTCCAAGCAATTGGTTAAAATGTGGTCTTTTGAGGGGGAGTTTCAGCTTAAACCTTTTATAAACAAGAGGCATTCTTTTCATTTATTTCTTTTTTTTTTTTTAATTCAGTAGTCGCCAATTAATTTGACCCCGCTTTTCTCCCAATTTGACATATCCAATTGTATTTTAAGCTCAGCTCACCGTTACCACCCCTGTGCTAATTCGGGAGCGGTGAAGACGAACACACTGTGTCCTCTGAAGCGTGTGCAGTCAGTGACTGCTTCTTTTCACTATGCAGGCCCACCATGCAGCCAACCCAGGGCTACAGCTTCGGAGGACAACGCAGCTCTGGGCAGCTTACAGGCAAGCCCGCTGGTGCGCGGTGAGCTGAGGACACCTTGGCCGACCTAAGCCCCCCCCCACCCCAGGCGGCACTCGGACGATTGTGCACCACCCCCTGGGAGCTCCCGTCCATGGTCGGCAGTGGAATAGAAGGCATTCTTTTCTGACAGCCCAAATCTGTAATTGCCAGTGAAATACACAAATGAAAAACAGTTTAAAACAGCTTTGAATAAACGTATTTAGTCTTTTACTAGTAGCAACACAACAAGGTCTGTAAAGGCCTCCTGAGACAACACAGATCTGTGTTGAAAGAAAAGAAAAAGCTAGGAAAGCAGACAACTCATTAAGAGGCAGTGACATGCTGTATGGAGCTCAGGATGCTATGTGGCAGAGACAAAGAGTGGATGATTCCTCAAATTACGTCTGGAGAACCAAGAGGGAATCTCGCCGCCTCCGCACTGGGAAACACTCCAAAAGGGAAACCTTAGACCACTACGTCAACCCTCCTGGGGTAAACATGTTTTCCATTTTTTTTTTTAAGCAGTCAAACTAAGAAATGGAATGGAACATTTCTGGTCAAAAAAAGTACCATGCAGGAGAAAGAAAGAAAGAAAGAAAGAAAGAAAGAAAGAAAGAAAGAAAGAGGAAACCTTGTTTTTTTCCAGTATCCACATGAATTGGGATCCTGTCACATGTGTGGGGTACCTTTTCATGTCAGAGTATGCCTGAGGACTGGCAACCACAAAATGTTCCGTTGGCTCTCGGTAACATCTGTAGAATGCGTCTATAATTCTAAAAACTACGCAACTCCCCCAGCCTTGGCAGCTGTCCCGCTCCAAACAGACGAACACCATTTCTCCTAGCTTCCTTAATGCAAATAATTATCCTCATAGACATAACATAAAGTAGATACAGACATGTGTGCTCAAATAGTGGTCGGCTGTGGGTAGCTGAAAATATACAATTCTGGCATTTCTCATACTGTATGTAACTAAAGGAAATTAAACAGCCGCGTATGCTTTTAATTGACTATGATGTAGAAACTATAGGGAATAGGACAAACATCAGGGAGCTGTGGTGCAGGGCATATTATACAAATAGTGAGGCAGTGTCTCATAGAAACCCATGAGGATATACACACACATATATATATATATATATATATATATATATATATATATATATATATATATATATATCAGTGTAAGCACGTTCAAAATCCAATTGATGTATGCCAGCTGTGCTCTTTTTTTTAAAAAGACAGACTTGCAATTTTTTTCTTTGCAAGGATTTCAATTAAAAGGTATCTCCTGATAATGAATCATGACATATGCATTCTGTTTGATACATGTTTAGAATAGATACTATTAAAATAAGAAAAACAGTTGACAGTTGAGTAGTTTGTACCTTCACCAGAAAACTAGAATGATAAAGCCATCACCCGTTCACATGCTCACGATCATTATATTTTCCATTAATCTACTCCACACATCCCTAAATTATCTATCAGACAACTACTAAAACATATTTACCCGGTTCTGATTTACTGTTAACCATAAAAAAACATTTATTATGGACAGCCAGATTGAATTTATCATCTCATAGACTCACATTAAGATGCTGTTCCAAAAACAGGATATTCATTTATGAGTCCAAACCTGTCCAAACGGCCTGCAGGTGTGAGTGTGTTGATCTGGTCATGGGTCATGGTTTGCAAGGAGAGCAGTGCTTTATAGATACTCACTAAATCCCAAACCTTTATGGAGCATGAGTTTCATCCCTGCACTACTTCACAAAAAAATACTTTCATTAAGTTGCCAGGTTTGTGTGAAACAGTGTAAATAGAAAAGCGTATTCATGAAACACTAAATCATGTGTGAATTATTACAGAAAAGATTATCTTCTTTTTTTGTCCTTTAAAATATATTTTTGTTTTTCAAAAAAAAAAAAAAAAAAAAAAAAATCTAACAGGCTCCTGGCACGCACTCATTATCATAATCTCTAAAATTAAATTGGGATCTTATAGGAGACACCACATCCCGCCAAGATTGTTCATCCTAGTCTGGAGCTGGTCTACATCTGCTTCATGTAATTGTTTAAGGAAAAATAATTCCTGATGATACTGAAACTGTCCCGAAACAATGACTGAAAAGTTGTGCATGTTATGCTATGCATTGTCAAAGTATTTACGGTGGATACAAGTACAGTAGCTGTCCAATCAGTCCAGATGTAAAACTGTCCCTGGTCATATGTGAATTCCCTTTTGTCTGAGTCACACAGTGGCTTCCCTAACACACCCCCCCACACACAATCTCACGCTCACATAGGCACTGTACATACATGCCCATGTACAAAACAATGAGTGTGCCAAGGTGGGGGAGAACACTGTTATATATTGCCTAATATATTGTTTTGTTCCTGGTGCACATAACTAAGCAGTCCTGTAACATGGAAGTCATAGCCTCAATTGCAGGAAAGCAAAGCACAATGAACCCTCTGTGCAACCGTTTGAGGGTGGATTACGTGATACATCTGTTACTTGCTACTTTTACCAAGCAGAATTAACTTTAAATGTAATGGTTTGGTTTTAAATAGTTTTTGACATAGGTTAGGAACTTCAGTATTTATTTCTGTCCTGGGAGTGTACAACGCTATGAGAGTCGGGCCTATATTGTTTCAATATAGAGAAAAGCTATTAAACTACAGATTATTAATGCTTAACTTTTAAACATACTTATGTATGGAAACCCATGGTACAGCATACATTGGTGGCCATATGTGTTCAGATACTCAGTCATTCTCTGATGTACTGTTTGTAGTTAATTACATAATTTTCAAAGATAACGTATACTGAAATCTTATTTAGTAATGAAAGGTTTTGATCATAAGTAATAACACCATTTTTTTGTATCTTTATTAACATTTGGTATTTTTGTTGGATATTTTGACACAGATTTGTTTCTGCAGTTTTTTTTCACCATCCTCTTCCATTTGAACCCAAAATGCTCAGTTGGATTGGATTCAGAGTAAGTACCAAGAGCCTTGATGTTTCTTCCTTATTGTTTTAACATTCAATCAAAATCAACATTTATTGCACGTCACTCAGGGCAATAGAGTAATATTGACATTAATAGAAGGTGTCGATACATACGGGCACTACTATATGCTCTGCAAAGTCAAGAGACTGGTTTATTTTTTCCAGAAACCTCTACATCTCATTGGAATGCAAGGCACGTATGCTGCTACTTTAAAAAAAAAAAAAAAAAAAAAAAAGGATTTCTGGAAGGTGTTTATTGGAATACATCTTGGAAAATGAATTGACAGCTTAACCTTAGAACAGTGGAATAGTAAAGTATTCCAGGAACACACAATTACGGGATATTATGCAGAGTGCTGTCTTTTTATTGGTTTTATTGCACTTTCCAAAGTAAAAGAATTCCAGATTCATGACATAAAACCTGATTTTCCCAAAGAAAAACAGTTTTTTTTGTTTTCGCTTTTGCAACAGTACAGCCCCCCCCAATTAAAAAAAAAAACACAATGTTACAAAGCACTAGTGATGAGCGATTATCACTTTTACAAGTCGGTTCGATTATCAACTAGATATTTGAAAATAATCCCGATTAAGATTACGATTATTCTAATAACATCATTTTTAAGGGGGGAAAGTCACAAAAAGGTTCCTGATTAAATGTTTGGTTTTTTTTATTTACAATTAAAAACTACAATAAAACTTCAATAACTTTTTTCAACAGCACTTTCAAACCTACAAAACATACAGTATGCTGCGCTCCCTGTATGTTTTTGTTTGTGACACTGTTTTGTATGCATTATAGGAGCTTTACAGGAGGGCGGATGTTGAGGTTCCCTTGACTACAGATCCCAGAGTGACAGCAGCTTCTGTGGCTGACTGACGTGAACTGCTGAAATCCAAAGTGGCTGAGATGCCGGAGGTAACTTTTATGATGTGTGACCATAAAGAAGACATGACGTTTTATAGTATAATAATCGATCAAAATTGTGCAGTTTATTAATCGTTCGAAGTCGGTTGCAGTGTTTAATTTAATAATCGGAAATTAACCGTATTTTCAATTAATCGCTCATCACTACAAAACACAAATGCAACATAAATTCACTTTAAGATAAAGTTAATGAAGTTAAAAAAAAAGTATACCGTACAACTCTCTGACGGTAATGTATACACCCTTATAGAGGAGCCCTTTCCTCCATGTTGGTCTGCTTTACACTCTATCTAAGACCCCCGTTCACACTACAGGGCCGGGCCAGGGCTGCCCCATTTTTAGGTCTGCAACTCCATTCACATTTGCGTTTTTAAGGCGCCTTTGCGTGTTCACATATGTGACTTCAAAGCAGGCCTAAAATGTTTTTTTCTTTTTATTTTATTTATTTATTTTTTATATATATATTGATAGCCTGCACTCAGAATGGAAGAGCTACCGGGATATACAGTAATCCTTTTGTAGCAGATGTTTCTTAGTAGCAATATTATGGTATACATTAAAAAAAAAACATATTGACTATTTTGACTTAATGTTATGGTGTGTAACGGGGTGACAGTCCGCTCTTACCCCCACCCACAATCACATTATTCTCATAAGAACACGGAGGTATTTAACTTGCTAGTGTTGACAGGTATACATTTTTATTTTTGTAATGGATACTTCACCCAGATTGCAAATGACTATCAGGTTGTACACAGTAACTGACATTCACAAGACAAACTCATGACTGACCACCTAATAGTACTACTGCTCCCTCCTAAAGAAAGACATGACATTAAATAATGTTAAATACATTACACATGTTTCTTCTCATTTATACGTATTTGTTTAACCTGCATGAATACCGTCTTTGTTTACAAACACAATTGTTAAACTATTCTATCATTTACTTGTTATTATTATCATTGTTATTATTATTCTCTAGTCCCTAATCATTACCAATAAAGACTGAACATCAGCATTACCCCTTCTCTTGGAAGATTACAGAACATATGGCTATAACAAAACCCTTGTCCCACATGTAAACGACAACTTCATATTAAGGGAATAAATCGCCATAATCTAAATACAGCAATACACTGTCACATATCAAATACACTTTGCTCAACAACATGCATGATACATAATAAACCACTGCTCTAGCGTCAGTAGAATAACATTAACAGTAATAATCACAATAACAGGCATTGAAATATTACAGTGAGGGTCTCGCCCTTTTAATGTAAAGACGCACACTTCTGTAGATATTATTATTATTATTTATTTCTTAGCAGACGCCCTTATCCAGGGCGACTTACAGTTGTTACAAGATATCACATTATTTTTACAAACAATTACCCATTTATGCAGTTGGGTTTTTACTGGAGCAATCTAGGTAAAGTACCTTGCTCAAGGGTACAGCAGCAGTGTCCCCCACCTGGGATTGAAACCACGACCCTCCGGTCAAGAGTCCAGAGCCCTAACCACTACTCCACACTGCTGCCCCGATATGTATATCGTTGCGTGCAAAATAAACAGTGGTGGCTGAATATGCCAAGTCGCCAACACCATTATTGCTCATTATTGAGATCCACAATCCTGTAGTTTTTATATTTATCACTTAGTTACTAAATAACAGGAAAAAAATGTCATTGTGACAAATTAAGCATAATTATGAATGCACTGCAGCTCGTATATTATGTGAAAGAAACAACCTGAATGTTACCCCGCTAGATTTTTTTTTATTTAATATTTTCATAATTAAAGTTGTATGATGTAGAAATAGTTAATATTGAATACTGATCCACTGCTGTCTTGCCTAGCACAGATTAATCTTTCTATTTACCTTTCATGCGCTTCACAGTATGGGAGTGTCTACTGAGCTACGTAACCACATTGGTCATGTGATATGAAAAGCCGGCCCTAAATCTGCTTTGTGTTCATATATATGTGAAGGCCGGCCCTAGTCTCGGATTGCAGGCCCTGGGCCGCATCGAAACTGCAGCCTAAATCTGGGCCGGTCCTGGGCTGCCTTTTCTTTTTTGGAGCGTTCACATATGAGAAAAGGCTGCCCTCAAATCGCAAGTGTGAACAGGGTTTGACTAGCTCTATTTTCTATTACATTTTCTCAGCTATCTACCTGCTTTAACTGTTTATCTGTGCATTATCTGCTCTGCTTATCAATCTAGAAATCCACCCAGCTGTGACAGCAGCAGGTTAAGGGTTAAAGTGTCAATGGCCTTTTTATGGGCTAATGGATGCCGACAAGGCAGATTTGGTGCTTTCAGTCGGTACATCTTCCAGCAACAGCCATAACATAAATAAAAACATGAATATGTCATATTAAATGTCAATAGCAGGTTCCCTAATGTATGATGCTGTCCTCTCGCTCAGCTAATCAGGTTTGCTAGCTGGCTAACTGAGACGCTGAACTGGCAGTCCTCTGGAGCATTCCCTTCATTCAGAGTCTGTTAACACAGATCAGCTCTCGAGAACAGGGGAGAGTCAATTGCAGACTCTCTGGAGTTCACTGATGTTGAGGGTTAATCAGTCAGAATGTCAGAGCTCCAGACAGATTGGAAGAAGGGGGTGGAGGGGAGGAGGTGTTTCCATGGACTTGCTGTGGAATCCAGGGTTTTTGCCAGCTTCAGGGAAACCCTCTTCCAAAACAACAGAGCTCAGAGCTCAGCCAGCCCTGCCTCAGGGCCCTAAAACCTGCCCACTACTACTTGAGACTCGACTGAAATGTGATGGGCTTAGGGTGACCGAAGTGGCCTTACTTAGGGTGCTTTAAGCAACTCAGAATTAAGGTTTTAATATCCATTTTCCTAGCACAGCATGGAAAATTACACTCAAGCTAAAAAAGGGTATGGTAATTGATTTGAGGCTGAAAACCCCCAAAGGTATATCTTCCGGCTATAAGTAGTTAGCTGACTAAGTAGTTAGCTTAGGGCCCTATTTGAAAACAAGTGCAAAGGCACATTTACAACACTCTGTCATTTTGGAGTCATAATAAAAAAAAAATAGTACAATTCTTTGAGAAACATTTCTTCTTCATGAAGACTTTTTCTTTTTAGTATCTCTAAATAATAAAACTAATTGTATAGAGACAGAAATAAACCACTCGGAACATTATGGTAACTGATCTTTCCTACAACTAAGTTATTTGTTGCTTATTGTACTTTCATAACTGCTCTTATCTGTATTAAGATATTCTGTAATGTGATATTTTATAATGTGATCATTAGTACTGTGATATTTTGTAACACTTGTAAGTCGCCTGCGATAAGGGAGTCTGCTAAGAAATAAATAAATAAATAAATACATAAATAAAAAGAATTACAGTTGTTTTATTCCTCTTAAAATTGAACCCTAACAGTTTCTGGACAAAAACAGTTTTGCAAACTTGAGCAAAATCTTTGGATAAGTTGTCCATTGAGTAAGATCCTCACACAGCTGTTTGAAGGCAAAGCTTTGTCAGGGCAAGTACAACAAGCTTTTCCTCACAAATGTTTACAATACGAAACATGCATGATAATTTCAAACATTTCCTCATGGTTTTCCAATGCTTGGTTGTTCTTTACCACTATTTCACAGTGCTGCATGGGTTGGTACAGTATATCATCCATAACTTCAATCATAAGATTCCCAGTAACTCTAGCACGCAAAAATAAACTAAAATAAAATAAACTAAAGAAAATCTTAAATGTTACCACAGAATGTCAGAATCAAAGCCATCCTATAAGTGGTCAGTTTATTTATTTATTTATTTATTTATTTATTTAAAGTTCCACAAAACAAAAGCTTTTAGAACGTATTTAAATATAGTATTTGACAAGGTGAAAAGTGACAAGCAGTATAATGTGCTATAGGATATTTAAACATCAATCTATACAACTCTATGAGATAACATTACTTTTCTGGAGTTTTTAAACCTGTATTGTGCAATGATACCTTCACACCATCAACTTCATAAATATAACTGTAATTTAAAATCAGTTACAATTTTTTTTTCTTCAGAATTCATTATATATAAGATCCTCTGGACTCCAAAAAACACACACACATACAAAATATTCTAATTGCCTCGTCCTGTTCTAATTGCCTTCCAAAACACATAACTGTCACAGGTGGAAAGATTTATGAGCTTCCCGTTTCCTGAAGAGGAAGGCAGAGCTCTGAAAGCAATCAGATGTGTTTGCATACTTTGGTGTTGTTGCCATAATTTGTTTAAGTTTCTACTGCTGAGCAAGGAAATAACTATTTGTAAACTTTTAATATCAACATCTTGGAGTAGCCACTTCTCTTTCCCATCCACAGGGGAAAAAATCACAACAAACAAGAGGACCTGCACATGCCCTGTTTGTGATTCATTCCTCTACTTGTGGCAACTGTCAAAGAGAAAGG
Organism: Acipenser ruthenus; assembly: GCF_902713425.1. Taxonomy (NCBI): domain Eukaryota; kingdom Metazoa; phylum Chordata; class Actinopteri; order Acipenseriformes; family Acipenseridae; genus Acipenser; species Acipenser ruthenus. Next base: position 34,676,303 of record NC_081192.1, read on the forward strand.
CAGTGGAAACTTCTGCAAATGTAAATACATTTGGTTAAAAATATAGAGCCTTAATGTGCACCACATGTGGTTTGCTGGCACATTGAGCAATATTTTGATGGCAGGGAGAAGAGAAGGCTTGTGCTTTTGAAGTTGTGAACGGAAAGGAAAGCACAGGACTCATGCTCTAGGCAGCCTGCTGTCAGATCAGACCCTTGCTCTTACCTGGGGCCTTTTCCACAAAGACGACCTTTGAGTCAGGAAGGAAGTTGTGTCCACTTAACACCATCTTCTTCCCTCCTGTCACAGGGAAGCTGTCCATGCTCTGATTCTCCACCAGCGGCAGTTCCTGGGCAGATCTCTGAGCTGTGTGGAAGGATAAGAAATATTCCATATGCCTTTTTACTTCGCATTACTCTTTAATGTCCAACCATTTTTGAAATACAGTATACATCCATTGATCAATGTCAAGAACAAAGCGCCAGCAATACAATGTCATCAATCAGCAAAGCCTCCTTTATCTAACATATTATTATATTTATGCATTAGTTACATTTGTTTAAAGGGATACAGTAAGGGCAAAAGTACAGTACAATAACGGCTACAAAAGTATGAGCCATTGGTAAACATTTTCATATTAAGACAGTGATATCAATGGTATGAACTAATACTGACTGGCAATCAATTGTTGTACCATACAGTATCACTTCCACTGTGTGACTGGGTAGAACCACTATGCAGTATGTGTTCCAAATCCATAGTCATGCCATTGCTGGCCTGCTAATGGCCCTGACTTTCTTCAGGGTAAACACAAGTATTATAATTGTAGCCCATGTGTATTATTCTTTCAATCCCTGTGCAGTATCACACTGTGATTCAATTACATTTGGGAGGAATCAGGTTACTTACAACACTCAATGGGGTTGGAGGATGCCTGCAGAGAGATGGTCCGGCCGTTGGGTTGAGTAATGTGCACGCGAAAGACCATCCGCACTCTGGTGTTCTTTCGTCCAATGTCTGTCTCGCCTTTACGCAGCTCAATGTCCGAATTCCGCAGTTTCAGGATACCAGCGCAGTCAATTCTGTTGAAAATAAATATATAGTGGTATATATATGGTGGTCCAGTGGTTAAAGAAAAGGCTTGCTACCAATAGGTTCCCAGTTCAAATCTTGGCTCAGCCACTGACTCACTGTGTGTGACCCTGAGCAAGTTACTTAACCTCCTTGTGCTCCATTCTTCGGATGAGACGTAAAAAAACAAAGTCCTATTGTAAGTGACTCTGCAGCAGCAGTTGTTGATGCATAGTTCATCCCTAGTCGCTGTAAGTCACTTTGGATGAAAAGCATCTGCTAAATGACTAATTAATACAAAATAATAATAATCATCCAAGGTCCATGAGTCTAAACTTTAGAGAGAGGACAGTTTATAAGAATTATCTTTTACATCTATTCAACAGAGACCAAAAGGTTAGACAGACATCCTCTGTAAAACATACAGAAAAGGTTTCAGAAATATAATATTGTATCAACAACTTGTGATATGAAAAATCATAAATCATTAAACATAGAAAACTTATATAATAAATAACTTTAATGATCAGTCAAGATGTTCCATGTAAGATTCTTTTTTATTTCTTATTTTCTCCATAGACCTTTCCAACAGAACAGCATGTTGGCCACAAATCTTCTTTTAATACCCTCTATTCCTATGCAGCATGCAATTTATACACTTTGTTTTTGCTGCTCCCTCACTAACACTGGTGCAGCACTTGATTTCACCATTTCTAACTAGTAACACATTTCTCATTAAAGCTTGTCTGGAGTTTTAAAATAGTCCTGTGTCGGAATAGTCAGTGGAAAATCCTTCTTTTTGCTTTTATTTGTGGCCTTTTTACAATATAAATAAAAAAAAAACTTTTTCATTCTGGGACCGATTCAGTAAAAAGTATTTCCCCTGTTCCCTGTGCCTTGGAGTTTGATTGAATAGTGTCACAGACATACTGTACTGTGCCCATTATAAACCAGATCTGTAATTTTAAATTGAACACAATCCCAGTGGATGCTGCCCTGGGGTTGAAAGATATGCAATTGCAAATCCATCAAGCCACCATACCCTGTATTTGCAAGTATCTCTTTATATCACCAAATCAAATCAAACATCCACCATCTGTAGTGGTTATCTGAAGTTATTTCAGGTTCTCAAGTGCATTGTGGGTGCATTGTCAGCAATTTATAACACATGTGCTGAGGGAATAGGCTTGTGTTGGAGCTTAAAGAGGAGTTAATGTACAAAGACATTCTCAAAAGTGAAGGTAGATTTTTTTAGTTATTTTGACTTCAAAATAACACTTAAGATTGTTTTTACAGTGTATTGTTTGTTAATATTACTTGTATGGTACTACAGGGCCTGTGATTAGTTTAAGATTCAGCCACATGTAAATATTTTTCCGGTACACCTTTTATTCTATAGTTTTCCTACAGTAAATGTGGACTGAAAGTTTTCAGTTTACAGTGGTTTTGATCATACATTCAAATGGCTTTTGAGTGCAGTGAAATCTTAAAGTCTGTCTGACCATTCAGTAAGGGGAAGGAGATAAACATAATGTATGATCTAAAAGACAACAGACCCCGTCAACATACCTTATAGTAGTGGTTTTCAAACTTTTTAGGCCCCGTACCCCATTCCAAATAATGTGGTCTATCGTGTACCCCCATCTGATTTAGGGTCATAATTAGGGGTCTACCTAATTAGGGATTTCGCGGAAATCGGGAAATTGAGGGGTCACCGCAAAATTCAAGTCTTTTAGGGGCCAATACATACCGGACTAATACGGGGGAGAGAGAGAAAAGAATGACTGCATACCGCAAGCAATGCAAACTACATATCTTAATTCTGTAGATAGGCTTTTTTATTTTTCGCTGTCCTGTGTGCATTGCACTTGGGGGGGACATCCTTAGACAAATAACATTTAAAAAAACATACTCCAAAGAGGGTTAACTTTCTTGTTGACTGACAACAATGTTTTAATCAGCCTATCTATCAGCGCGCCTGTACTGGCTTTTCTGTGATGTACTGTACAGTAGGAGGTGAGCCAAAGTCAGTGTTGCATTGTTATTTTGACTAAGGTTGCTAAAATCTAGTTTTCAGCATTGGAGGTAAAATACCAAAAATGGACGACAAAACAAAAAAAGCAAAGTATATTTCGGGTGAGAATCGAGTCAAGACATTTCCCAAAGAAACTTTACATGAAGATGGAGGTAAAGGTTTTGCACATCTTGTAATGTGACTTTGGAGAAAATACAAACGACAGCTGACTTTGGAGAAAATACGAACGATCGCTACTACAAAGGCTACTAAACAGAACGTAAAACAAACAGCTTTCAGAAAACAAACTTGAACATCAGAGCAGAGAAAAAGTATTCCTGTTGGTTGCAGCCAAGTTAAATCAGTAGTGCTGGTACGATCCAGCACAGCCACCTCGCTTCAAACAGATTGCTGCTTACTTTTTTAACGCAGTTAGATTTTTAGCCCCAAATAGCCATGTTTTCTTTCTTTTGATCGGTACAATGTATGGGCCTTCACACCACAGAGACTGTCGGCTGCAACAGCATGCTTGCCTTTAACAAATGTCAGCACTTTTTAGTAAGGAAGCAAGTATCATTATTTGTAGGCTTTTATAGTTCTCTGAAATATTTTCTACTTAGGTTTATTTAATGTTTAAACAAGTCCACAAAACCCTAATTTTATTCCATAACCTACCTGGGAAAAATATGTAAATTCTCAGCAATTTAAGTAGACCCGTAGTCATAATATACCTATGAAAACAGTAAAAAATAATGGTATTTTCTAATTTCTAGATTAAGTACTGTAAATGGAAAACTACTGTTAAAATCTAACTAAATAAAATGTTATTAGTTAACAACAGTGCAAATGCACCAACTAAAAATGTCCAAAAACAGGTTATGCTTCAAACAAATGCAGATGTGTAGAGAGAAACAGTTTTTTTTTATTTTTTTATTGAACTCGAGTTTTATCGTTGAACACTTGAGCAGGGATAATGTAAAATGCTGTGTGTGTCTTGTGCGGTGTCGAATCTAGCCAGAATAAGCACATTGTTTTGAAGTGAATATTTCCAAGAACTAGGGGATGGGATGTAAATAGTTGTAAATAGTTGTAAATAATGTGTGTTGGTAAGTGTCGAATCTAGCCAGAATAAGCACATTGTTTTGAAGTGAATATTTCCAAGAACTAGGGGATGGGATGTAAATAGTTGTAAATAGTTGTAAATAATGTGTGTTGGTAAGCTGTATTTCTTGTTCAGAGCTGTTAGCGCACTCTGTGTGTTTTGGTGCTTGTGCGACTGGGAGCGAGAGTGCCTACATGTGAGTATGTCACTGAAGGGGGTGGGAGCAGGGCTAATACAACCAGTCAGGGATAGAGAGTGTTGGACCAATGAATGAAGAACGGGGAGGGACTGGAGGAGCTGGGCGGGAGAAGGGAGTGAGAGAGTCGAAGGAGAGAGGTTGAGATTTGAGAGGAAAGGAGTGAGAGTGTCTATAAAAAAATAAGAAGATATAGAAACAATAAAAATAGTGGTTTACAACTGCTTTGAACTGCAACCTGTCTCTGTGTCACTGTATCCTGGAACCCTTCAGCTCGGCGCTACAATATGAACACACTCAATAGGTCTGGAGTAAGGAATCCAATTCCAGACGCTTCCCAATCCCAGGAGTTAGGGATTCCATTTTTGTAATAATAATAATATCATGCTTTTGCTTTTAGTAATAATTACTGGTGTGGAGGCGTAGGTAATGCACTCACATGACAACAGAGTTCTTCAACGAATTAAATAATAATGAAAAAAACACATACAAGCATTGCAAGTAAAGAAAACAGTCGTGTCACTCCAGCTCCAGCGCAGAACAAGTGAGTGATTTCACTGTCTAAAGCAGGACGGCCCAGCTGAACTGATGAAACTACTAACACTGAACATTTGAACTCCAGAGAGTAAACTTACCAAGTAAATACTACAATTTTTTAAGAGAAGCAACATCATACAATGACAATCTTTGAGTTTTGGGGTTTTTTTAGACCACAGACTGCAGTCACCACTGCCTTGCTATTTAATGTAAGTTAGCCATGTGTGCGCTCAACTTTCACTCACTGTCAGCAGCCAGCTGTATTCATAGAGTTAACCTCGCCCAACAGAAAGGAAATGTACACCAGTACATCTGTGGTTTTATTTTAAAGGAGATTCAACATTGTTGATATGATTTCTAAGTCACAAAGTACTACAATGTGGTAAAAAAAATCTGTTGTCTGCCATTTCAGTATTTATCTTGTGTACCCCAGTTTGAAAACCAGTCTTACAGCATCTACATTTCATCTACATATAATATTTGATTTCTTACCTGTTTTTTTTTCTGATTTGGTCATGTTAGCTTTGTGCTGTGCACTGAAACCCACAAGTGAAGCCCTAAAGCCTGTGCAATGCTGTTTCCCACCAAACACAAACAGAAGGAACTCTGCCAGAGCACACATGTGTTTTTTGAATTCACAGAACATTGATTTTTTTAATTTATTTTTTTAAGAATCAATAGATTGTGTTATTGTTCATGCTATAATGAATATGTCATATGTGATGCTTATGTCTGTTACACTGATTTAGAAATGGGTACATGTGTGCTTGCTGTCCTATGGGACCCTATGCATCTCCATCTCAAACTTGATGGCTATGAGGGACTCCTATTGCCTGCAAATAAATCTGATTAAAATGATGTTGCTATAGTATATCATGTAGGCCAAACTCCACTGTAGTATATAAAGCATTAAAAGCAAAGTTTGTTTTAACTCATTCTTGTTATTTGATGAAGCATCAAGGTTAGGTTTTTTTGTAAACATTTTGGTGCTAATTGTTTTTATAGAGGTGTGCCAGTTGGATTGAATCAACCTCATTTCAACAAGGAACACATATAATATGTTTTGTTTTAAAAAAGCTCTTTTTATTTGCTGTATGCCCTTTTATACAAGCTTATTGAGGTATACACATAACAAAGTGTAGTAAATATATCTATATCACTAAATAAAACTTGGATTTACATTTACCACCTTGTTATCTGAAGTTGTAACACATTTTAAAAGTAAAGTGTAGTAAACCAAATGGTAAATGAACGTAGGGTACAGCATAGAAATTCATATTAAAGCCCACATAAGTATGCTAAGGTGTTGTAAAGTAAGGTGTATTGTAAACATGATGTTCCACAATATGATAATGATTATTTACAAGTAAACAGTAGAAAACAGATACGGATTCAGTCTTGTCTAATCAAGATTTGCAGAATTACAGTACTTTTCTATAGTCATACACATGTTATTATGTTTATGCTCTTGAAAGTGGATTTGTTTTGAGTTGATGTTTGATTTAGCTCTGTCTAATGGGCAGTGTAGGATGATACATTGTTTGAAATCAGCTGCTGTTCACATGTTTGCCAGTTCAATGGGGACCGCGATGAGGGCAGATGAGTTTAGAATCTAACATTCTTTCAAGAAGCCTTAGCTTTAAAATGGAATAGTGATGTATTTAATGTGTAAATTACTGAAATACCATAATATAGTTAGCATATAGTAATTTACAGGCTATGGAAATTCTCCACCAGGCACCAGCATTTTTAAATGCTGGGTAACCTTGCAGTGTTTACAGCCCACACCTTCCTGTAGAAACCCAGGAGACAACTTTACTTTAAAAACATTGCTTTTAAGTTAAGCTCTCCATTGTTTTAGAAACACAATTGTATAAGTGAGTCACTTTTCTAGGTATGGTTTCATATGGTATAGTTGCTAATAGCATTTTCTTTTAAACTCAATCAATTATAATAGTTACACTGTAGTTTAAGGATTCTTTTTCTGAAGTCATAACCTTAAACGTAACACATTTAATTAGACTATTAACACCCCATTTATGAAATCCCCATTCTATACATAATCACCTTTAATATCATTCTGACAAAAGTACAATATTTCTGTCTCCAACTCCTTTGACACCTTTGCCTAATGTTCTGCCCTGTGCTCCTGACAGTTGTCACACATGGCCTGCCTAATTCAATCTACAGTATGTTATTTTTTCCTAGGGATTTATTTTCCAGACCCCAAATACTTGTTTTAACTCATTGCAAGTTGTGTTTATTGGACTATAATTTCCCCTACTGGCAAACCACAGGCACATTTCCAGCTCTGTTGTAAATGTATTACCTGGGCAATTTCCCATGGTTGAAAATGGTGCCCTTTAAGTTAACATGTGTAGTTCACCGTTGTATACCATACTGTCTTATACCACACCATAAAGGTTAAGTGATATTTCAATATATTAATGTACACAGTGTTGATTACCTATTTTTACTAGCTGATCAGTATGTTCTTAGATGTTTTCAAGATTAAACATTTGTGGCTATGCATTAAAAGTTATGTGAATAATGTCAAACAAAAAACAAAAGCATGGAACGCCCACATGTTGGAACTAATTTTAAGACTTGATTTTCTTTTCCAAATCATATAAATAGTGAAATGAAACATTTCCAGGAGTACAGTATTTCTTTTATTTCCATAAGTCTGGTTGTTTGGAAAATTTTACCAAATAAAAAAGTGTACTGTGATATACTGTTGCAAAATATTTTACAATCTGCAGCAAAGCATTGTTAAACAATAGGGAAGAATGAAAAAGGCTAGAGAAGTATGGTCTAAGCAAGATGAACTGCAATACAACAGTAAAAATTAATGGTAAACCTTTTTTAATATTACATGCAACAGATGTGCTACATGTTACATAATGAAAATTCACTTGTATACTGGCCAGTCTTCAAACATGTGTGTAACTGGTTACAGTGCTATAAAATATCTTCTAAATATACCTTTATCATCCCAACATACCTTTATTAATATATTTTTTTTATTATCTTCCATTTTCACAAAACTATGCATTTGAACTTTCCCCTCTCTTTTTTTCTCAGTTATCAAAATCAAGAGACTTCCTCTACATGAATAACTCTACTGCCTAGAATTACTGTTAGCATCTCAGTTGTAGGAGAAACACAAGTGAAGCCAAAATTCTTAACTGGGGCTACTGGATGTACTAAACATCTCCCTAAGAGTTGTCTTTATGTTACTACAATTATATTAGAAGGGCCATTATGCCTTACAAACAATATTGAGAAAAGGCCAACTAGGCTGCTCTGATTCTTGGAACAAAAATCTCCAGCCCGAGACTCAGGGAATCAAACAGTCCTGTGGTAACGACTCCTTTGAGAATGAAACCGGGTGTATCGAAACTTGAGCTCATGAGTTTATTAGCAGACATTCACTACTGTATGTTTGGGCTACCCATTTTAAGATTAACTCTGGTGCCAGAAATAGAAACAATAAAGTTGCTATGGAGATGGGTAAAGTTTATTTCAGACTTGTCCACTGATTAGAAGCAGAGTAGGGGTGGGGAGGGGAAACCCTTTTGGAATAACAAATAAAATGCTCTGCAGGGTAGCAGCACTTTAGGAAACACTGCGTGCTTCTGTTTGTGTGAGAGTACTTTATATGCTTTTGTGGATGTGGAAGTGAGAATACCCATCAGAAAAATACTATAGTTCTGCCTAAATTAAAACATTAAAACAATAGATTAAAAAAAAGGAAGCACTGTAGTGAGCTATACTTTTTTATGTCTACATAAATGTCTTTATCATCTTACGTTTTTCAAATGATTTTACTAGTTTCTTTTTAATATTTCTATAGAATTTCTGTAAGTTTGTACAATATGTATATATGTGTCTACATGAACTGTGTACTTTGTGTGAATAGACTATTTTTTTTAATTAAACTAACAATGGTTTACTCCAATATAACGTTGCACTGTAGATAAAGTATTTAAATAAGACTCGTATTTATATTACAGTAGATTTATTCACTATATTACATAATATGTAAAACTACAATAGGACTCTTACTTTTACTATACTACATATAAAAATCCAGAAGGAGTAAACTAGAAATGTCTGTTAGATTAAAATTGAAGGTAAAGGACACCTACATGGCTCTCATGTTGTTTTCAGGTAGCAGTGGGATCTCCAGGACCTTGGTGTTGGAAAGCATGACCTCATGGCTGGCTGTGGAGACAGTCTTGCCGGTGATGCGGTGGACCTGGTAGAAGGCATGTGGTCGCAGCAGGCGGTCGTCTGCTGTCCCGATGAACAGCTGGAGGGTGAGGGGCTCACTTTCCATATAACCGTGGAGCTGGCAAGAGAACAGAAAACACCAGCTGAGCACCGTACATGTAAACTGCTAAAGACCAATTTAAACTTTTACGGGCCTTTATTCAGAAAAAAAAGAAAGAAAGAAAATTAATGACAGCTTCTACCACTAAGTGCTGAGTCATTTTTTTCTTTGGTACAGAACATTCATTGAAAGGTACATTTTAATGTTAACCAAAAAAAAAAAAAATCTTAGGCAAGTTCTCTTATTTTTGTTCTTTGGAGTTACAATATGCACCACAGTAAAATGGTTTATTAACTTTAGTGTTTAAAAAAATAATACATAAATAAATACATAAATAAATGGGAGTGTTGGTGAACAAAGCATTTTTACTGGACAACATTGGTAAAATAACTAAGAAAATCAAAGAATACAGCTGTCATGTCTCTATACAAGTGCACTGTCTCTATAAAGAAGAAACTTAAGAAGCCACATGTCCTCAATATGAAAGCCATATTAGGTCTGAGATCAATCTAATGGTCACGGACACATTTTGCATGGTACTATCTCAAATGATTTGACAATGTTGTACATTGTCATCATCCGGCATCCCAAACAAAGTGACCCAGGGATTGAATATGCAGCGTCTTCTTCCTCTTGCCCTTCTCCTCCAAATGTGTTCTTGTCTCTCCTCAACAAGCTCCAAGTGTCGCCGCATCAGAAAGTGTACCACAGCACCATCCTGAAGCCAATGACAGGTCTCTGTAGGTGTGTGCTTTTATACAGCTCTTAGTTACTCGCTTCTGCAATGGTTTGCACCTTGTAAGAAGAGGTGTAAAGTTTTTGGAGGGTCAGCAATTGCCTAAGTACAAGGCAAAATCCTTACATCACATTCTAATATTTGCACCCGCTTAGTATCCAGATCCCGCCTATTTCCATGCTCTTTTCTTCATTTGAATGCATTTCAATATAATTTAATGACAAAGTGCAAATTTAGCGGCTGCAGAACGCCAGGTGAACACCATTCTTTACATACGCCACATTTTTAGCAGGCGGTAAAATCAGACTTTACGGCTGCTAAATACGATTTACAGCAGCATTATGGGGGTTTTGCACCCGCAAATCATGTTGTGCGTATCCTTACATCACCCCCTATATGTGTTGTCTTGTACACACTAAGTATGCACATGCAAAAGTGCCTGGGGCCTCTCTGATTTGATGCAGACAGGACTGCCAGTCCCCTTTCAACTTGGAGTTTATCCGGAAGCTTACTACATGCATTATGAATTTCATTAACGCTTATAAACCTCTGGCATGGTGCCTGCGTTAATATGGTTTCGAGATGAAAGGACCAGAGAATCACTTCAAACACGCAATACTCGTGTCTAACTCTGATTGGCAACTAATAACAGCTACTGACTTCTAGTAAAAAATAAAAATAAAAAAAGCCATAAAAAACAACTCTTTCAAATGTCCTGGCTGGAGTGAAACAGCTACCTGCCTGCCTTGTTAAATACAGAGTTAATCAGCTCACTCTTTCATGCTGTATTTGATTAGGATATGCAGTACTAGACAGATAAAATTGAGAAATAAATAACAACCAGCACATATTTAAGTTTAAAACAGCTGCATTTATAATATACTAAACCTCCTCTTATGACAAGCTCCATACAGTATAAAGAAGACCAGTGCACAATAAAGACTCTGTCAGTCCCCTTTCAATTTTCAAATTAACAGCATTATTGAGTGAAAAAATGTTGAATAAGACTGGGGTGTATTCATGTTGCCAGGGAGGGTGTTACATTCAAACACATGATAGAAATGTCACATTTTAGCATCAGAGTAACCAAACTGACAAACTGGCTATCACTCTTCAACTGATAAAAACCCTAATGCCAAGTGAGCAACTGCCAAGCCATCATCAGATCAAACATGTAGAAATTCCCTGAGCAGCTGTTTTATCATACATGCTCCTCCAATCGATAGACAAAAAATCTGTTCTCTTACAGTTTAGATAAGGATAAAGTGCATGATAAATAATCTATTAGCTACTGTAAGGGGTTGCTGTGTGTGATTTTCTTTTTAAAATATAGATGCTCAGTAATGGCAAGCAGTGAATGGCAATATAAAGCAGAATACATTTCAGTGTAGTTCTCAAACTTAATAGGCCGCTAATAATACTAATAAAAAAATAAAAAAAAAACGTTTGCACAGTGGAGTGTTGAAACAGGCTCAGTGCGAATGGAAATACTCAAACAGCAATGAACAGTGAGTAAGCAAGATTCGCAAGAACCAGACTTTTGCTGTCCAGTCAGTGGTTCTGAATGGACACTGTACAAATTCCCGGTCGAAAACTGGACAGTTGGCAACCAACTAGTCACACCTGCAAGTTAGCCGTCGTCACATTGAGTCTCTGCCCATTATACCACAGTTAAGCCTCTGTGGGTTGACACATCCACACACATATACATTTGTATTTGAACTTAAACCAAGAGAACATGAAAAGATCTATTTAAAGATCCTAAAGTCACCGTGGGAAAACAGCATGTTTTAAACCCTATAACAGTATATGGCTTATTCTCAACATTGGTAATTTACTTACATTTTGTTGAAAGTTTTATGTAACAAATAAAAAATAAATAAACTGATTGTTAAGAGAAAATAAGATGTACACACAATTGTTAGCAACAAGCCCCATTAAATACTGAAATCTGGTTGCTCTCAGACATGTTTATTAAAATGACTCATAAAAGACAGCTGAGATACTAATCAGGTAAGCATGGTTAATTTATGTGTTGGCTTGAAAACTGTATCTGTTAGCGCTGATGCAACTAGAGCATTGTCTAATTTATGTAACCCTCTTTACACCATCCTGATAAATATCTTGCATGGTCGATGCTTCGGTTATTAAGATACAAGCCCATTTCAGGAAATGCAAAACAAGGAGGGTACTGACAAGAACACCACAATGTTTCTTGGCACCCAATACCCGAACTAAGTCACAGGCTGGTGTATGGATTGTAAAAAGACACAATAGACCATGAAGCTGCTGTCCCACGTGAGATACTGTAGCAGCGCCTTTTTATTATTGATTTGCAAATAAACACAAACTTTTGTGGTCTGTGTACTTTTCTGGGATAAAAGTAAAAGTAAGGTAGTGAGAGAGAAGCTGAAGTTCATGTAGTTATTTTAGGAGGACCAAAGAAACTTAAGAAGAAAATAGATTTTTGCCATAAGTAAATAAGAAGTGGTGTCTATTTACTTAGTAAGGCTCTGATCAGTTGGCCAGCAAGATAAAAATCAGTTTTCTATGCGTTTTAAATAAGCTTATTTATTTGAAAATGTATGCTGGACTTTTCTAGGGCCTTTAATGTTCACCTTTCAAAACCATACCACTTTCAAAAGTAAAGGCGTCAGTGGGCCTGTTTAATAATAAGTGGCTCCATTTCAAAGCCATGTATTTTAATATACCGTATTCCTTTTGAATTTAATACACACTTTTGAAACCATTTCTCAAAAATGGCCTGCATCTTAAATTTGAGTACAGTATAGTGATGAGTGTATTAAAATCGCCAACAAAAGACATGACTACCCGAGTACATAAACAGCAACGTGACTGACTGGCAGCTGAAGGATTCCGTAATAGTTACGCTCTCCTCCTCTATGTAAACAAAGCAAGCTTTCGCTCAGCGCCCGCCAGTGTAGCTATGGCCACGGTGCAGTTGCCTTGAACTGGCGCTGCTTTTAAATCCCCCCCCCCCCCCCCAGCCAATCAAGACCTCCTGATCAGCTCAGCTCCGGGAAAGACTTCCTGTTAATAAAGCGACATTAGCTTCCTGAGGAATTCGAAGAGAAGCTTTTACAATTTCAACGTTTTGTTATTAGGCTCAGTTCTAATCAGACCCAAAAGGCAGAAAAACATGTGGGAGTAATCATAACTGGAAATGAGAAGCAGTGCATAACTGTAATGCTCTGTGTGACAGCAGACTGGAAATGAGAAGCAGCGCATAACAGTAATGCTCTGTGTGACAGCAGACGGCTACAAACTGCTTCCATACGTCGTTTTCTTATATTTCTCATCTTTGTAAATGCATCTTTATTTGATTTTTTTCCCCTCAAGTTGAGGGTGGGAAATTTGGTCTGCATCTTAAATTCGAGGGTGTCTTAAATTTGAAGGAATACGGTACATCAGGCTCCTGATTTATTTACTTTGATATACAGTTATTATTATTATTATTTGTTTTATTTAGTGGATGCCTTTATCCAAAGCGACTTACAGAGACTAGGGTGTGTGAACTATGCATCAGCTGCAGAGTCACTTACAACTACATCTCATCCAAAAGACGGAGCACATGGAGGTTAAGTGACTTGCTCAGGGTCACACAATGAGTCAGTGGCTGAGATGGGATTTGAACCGGGGACTTCCTGGTTACAAGCTCTTTTCTTTAACCACTGGACCACACAGTTGTAAGTTATTCCAAAACAAATTGAGCAGTATGACTTTGAATAATAACCACTTAACTCAACCACCTGTCCTGTGTTACAAGGGGGCCTCCATATAGTCAGCAGTAAGAATGTCCATCACCCTCTACTTAAGTATAGTTTGTGAAGTCTCACTCTCCAGACTCTTTTAATGTTAAATGCCAGAAGTAATGCTAAAAGACATGCAAGTTTACCAAGGCAGAACAGGCAATAGCCAATGTGTACTATCTGGGCAGGGAATGTGGCAATCTATATTGGCCATAGAAAATATCTTAATGAAATGTATGGTTTCTTGCTCACCACACTGATACATAATCAACCAACATACATCTCTATCTATCTCTATTTTCTATTCTGTAGGTAAAATGTTCAACTACCACCAATTTTTCTTAATCTTGATTAACCAAAGCAATTTCATGTTGCCTTAAACAATACAGTATATAGCAGTATGTACCATATATAATGCATGCATGCATACGGAAGGAGTGATCTTGTAAGCCGTCTCAGGTTTCTCAATTTTAAATAAAAATGAATAATTCCCTGTTCTAAATTACATAGTTAATATCAAGACATTACCTGCTGCTAATTTTATCCCTTTTATACTTACATTTTAAGCAATTGCAGAATTCATAGTCGTTGCCATATCTTAGCATTTGATCCCCTTTAAGCAAATATTTAACAAGCTTCAAAACTAGCAAAGCTAGTCTGTTTGCAAGGGTAAAATTCAACAAAGCAAAACATGTTACTTCATGACTGGTGGAAAGCGCAGAAAATTCTTGCTAATCTCTGTGCCTAGGATTTAATTACCTTGATATTTAGATTTTATTTAAACCATTATTTATTTGGACCATTAGGTTTACAATGAATATCTAGTAAATAGGCATTGGTAAATCAAGTTGATTCTTATCAGATTATTGCTTTGAAAATTAGCTAACATACACATCTTTGTGTTGAAATGGAGTATGTTATTATTTCCTACTTGCTGGTTTCTTACAAGGCATTCATAGTTTATGCTATGAAAATGTAACTTGAATTACTGAACAATTTTTGAAAAATGGACCAGCTTGAAATACGTTATGCCCTCAATACAAAAAACACTATTCTCTGTGGCAACACACGATATGAAAAGTAAAATAATGTCCAGTTCATGACAGCTAAGTTATTGTAATACAGTACAGTAAAACATAAATGTTAATCAGGTGTGTACAGTACCTTACGATAGATCTTGTGACTACAATGTAGCAAAAACATATTTTAATGGAAGTATGCACAGTATTCGGCCGATTGCTGATAAACAACTGTGAAAAAAACATAAGACTGTCAACCATATGGCCCCATGAAGGTTCGTAGTGTGCTAGGAATCGAGTTTAACAGATTCGCTTTGCCATTTTTATGTGTCTTGCCTGATTTTCCCTTGCTATGCGCTCTACGTCACTGCTATTGCTAAACACTCAAGCAATCCCCATTATGTGTTGATGGTTTGAGATAGCTGTTGGGAACATTTCCACATTAAACTAGTTCTTAACGTTTCCCTTACTTATCATTATGCCCTAATATGGGTAGTTGATTAATTCTTCTAGTATTTGTTCTAATCTAGTAAGCACCAGCAATAGTTAATGACAGCTGACGCAACCATTCCATGTGCTTCTCACAACCACTACACATCTGCCACACCACACCCTTGGTACCATGGAGATGCTGCCATCACAAAGATGAAACGCTGGATCTAGGTTCAAGTTCAAGTTAGTTTTTTTGTGTGTATTGTGTATGTGAAAAAATAGATGTTTTTGTCTCATACATTAAAAATTACCCACAAATACATGTTTTATTATTTTGTTGACCATTTCACTATTGTTAAATAGAAAAAAAGGCTTAGTCAGCCTCATCTTAACCACAATCAAACACTTTAAGAGTTTAACAAGCATCAAGTTTACATGGCATGGCTTGACTCAGTGAACATTGCACTGAGTGAAACACAGTGCAGTGTTATTTGGTTTATTGAAAGGGTAATTATTTAGGATAATGTACATATATGCTTACATGCAGTCACTCAGAAACTATTTTTATGAATTCTTTCAGCAAGTACATTAGACAAGAAACACTATACTCTGTTGTGCAAAAAAAATTCCTGTCTAATTTTATACAGAGGAGGTATTATTAATTATCTGAAGACAGATAGATGACAGTAATTAAATGGATTCTAACCCTAGCAGTGACATCAGTTTAATCACCCCAACTCACGGCTGTCCAGTCGATTGCCAGATTTAATTAATATGTTTTTTTAATTGATTGTTCGTAATTGAAATTTAACTCAATTAACTCAACAGCCCAATGGATAACACGCTTGGATAACCTTGGAAATGGGAACATCTAGTACTGTGAGTCATCACAGTACTTTACCAGCAAGCTGCTCTATAGAAGAAGTATGGCTTAATGGCCAAGACCTAAAAGGGGTTATTAACTGAGGTATTGGATGTATTATATTTCATTTAAACTCGGTCATACCTTGCTTGGTCAGGGAGTGACTATTGGACAGAGCAACTGAACCTCCCCTGCAAATAGGCTAGGGTTGCTAATGAACATGTGAACGTATTGTGGGCTCTCCCTCCTCCTGAAGTATCAGACTATTTTACGTAGATTATTTTACATAGCATTTTCTTAATGTATTGGCGTTTCTGTTATGATTAATCAACCATTTTTTTTATCAACTTCTGGGCTGATGTGTCTGGTGGTAAAAAAATTACACTGGGTGGGCATAAAATAGCATCTGGTGCCCTTAATACTGGAAAATGTTTTTTTTTATTGGAAAGACTTCCTGCTTTTCAAAATGTATTTATTAATATAAAATACTATTGTTGTCAGCTGTGCAATCAATTACCGTGACTCTTTGCAATCTACGGATTTGTCCTTTATCCATCTTTATATTTCAATTACTATATACAGTATATTATGTTAACACATATAATACATAATACACTGCACAACTTAGACAGATAAGCCCTTAAGAAAGACGTAATTAAAGTCGTTTCAAACCAATCATTGTGATTAATATCCAGGCAGATTTACAGAGTATTTATGTTAAGGTAAAAGTCAGAATCTGGTCAATCTTAAGTTTTACTGCTAAATGTTGAACAAACAAGGTGGTAAATGTCAGAAATTATGAAGAAATAAATAGCTTTTCGAACATTTACTGGTTAATCTTTGATTATGATTTACCAAAGTGAATTGGTAAATGCAAGTATATAATCTTAGAATGTATTTATTCCTGCATATGAAAACATAATCATTAATGTTGAACAATATATTTATTTCTGCATGCATATTTTCCATTAACAAAATAATCATTAATGAGCTTACAGTAATGCACAACTGAGCAATTCAACATGGTACTGAATAATATTGTGATTCACTTATGTAGAACAACCAACAATCTGGCAAATTTGCATATAAAACTATTCACAATGGTGTTGAAGGCTATTGTACTCCAAATACGTAGTAGTTTGATGAAAAATAACATTCTGTAAAGGCAAATTAAATTATTTAGGACCTTGTTTTTTTCAAAAGAAAATCACACTTTGATTATGACACAAAATGCGACATATACAGGCAGTGAATAGATATACAGTATGTACTTGCTTATTGCAGCACTCTTGTGGCACTTGGAGTTACACAGGGCTCCTGAAGCCTTACAATGCACGAAAGTGATACATTCGGTCATTAGCCAAAGTCACTTGGTTATTCTGGATATTTACCGGTGAATGGCCAAAATAAAGTGTTACCATGTTTATTTCTGACCTTTACCGTTTTGCTTGGTAAATGTCGACATTTACCAGTAAATCTTAAGATTTGCCAATATTCAAACTTTTATAGTAACATATATCAACTAAACCCTGTTTGCTTTAGTTTTGTTTTAAAGATGACCGGATTTCATGGCAGAGTAAGTTAAGGGGCAAACCTAATCTACTTGCAAGGCAGGGATTTGTTTAATAAAATGAGCTGATGGTTGGTACTTTTGTTTATTTATCCTGCTCTGTGGGTGTGTGATAGTATGATAGAATATCTGACCGCACAGCCATCCTTACAGAACATTTTATTACCACATGGAGGAATGTCAAGAACATTTCTCCACGTGGCATTGTTAAATGTGCTGGCAAAGTAGAGGTGGTGTTGGATCGGCTTAGCAATTCAGGGCTTTTGTGGTTTTGATGTGTAGTCAGCTATGACTTTCGCCTTTCCTATTGTATGATTTTCCAGAACTGTTCTACCAATACGCTATTTAACCCTCCAATATGCATACCTGAATTCTACAATGGCGTTCACTTGTAACAAATGGAATCAAAATGGCATTTGACATGCCAATGCTATGATTAAAAAACTCAGCTAGAGCTTTTTTGCTGGCGTAATAAGTATTTTGTTACATTCAACATGATGTTACTAGTTTTTTTTTAAACATATAAATAGATATATGTAATTTGTTAACTAGTTTTAAGTGACATAAAGAAGACATGTGTGCTGTGAATTTACATTGATTTCATTTAATACAAAATAATGGTTCTGTATATGGAGGGTAATCTAGGGTGCCCTGCAAATCTTAAAGCAGCAATACCCTGCTCCACAGCACTCTGTAGGTTCATATGTGCTTTTGCAAAAGGCGGAGGGTAGCCTATTGCTAATTTTGGGTTCTGCAACACAGTTGCAACCTCTACAAAGAAACGTAAGATTTAATTTGGTGCATTCAGTATACAATTGTTACAATGACACACTGAATCCCTCTCTGCCCTGTTCTAAATTTCACAACCTTATTCAAAGTAAGTGTTGTCTCGGCAGCCTCTTCTTATGCTTAACACAGATTGAAAACAAGAGAGGAAGGACTAAAATAACAGTATAAATCTGTTATCCTGGTTATTTTAGTTATGATCAGTCGTAAATAACTTTAAACAACATACAGTCATACATTTTTAGGTACAACTATAAGACTGATACCTTAAACCACTTGACTAACATATTTTTTGTAGGCACAATAATACATCGTTTTTGTATTTTTATTTGAAAATAAGAAATGTATAAAGCATTTCATTTTTAGTTTATACCGTATACAACAACATTTTCAAACAGCTAAGGGAAGGACCCACAAATAGGTTAATGCAATCTGCAGTCTTGCAAAACCCACACGTATATATTTTGGTGGTTTTGTGCTCTCGAAAGATTTCCATAATAATGACATTTCAAACTGCATAAAAAAAAAAAAAAACGTTTTTAAGAAGTAAGCATCCTATATTGTAGTTGAAATTTGTGGCTACAAAAACAAAATAAAATTTCAACTGATTTTATCAGTAGACTTTTGAAAAAGTAACTTGTTAAACTTTTCCCTTTTACCATAGGTGTCTTAGAGTGGGACTACTTGTACTTCTCAGTGCCCCTCAATCCTGATACGAAGGATCACTCCCCTGCTATTCAGATCTTAACTACTTTACTTCCAAGAACAGACTGCCAATTGTACCAAACTATTCCAAAGTGGCTGGTTTTGATATGTCTACTGAGGATTAAGATGAGATCACCAGAATAATTTCACTTGTGACTGAACCCAGGCCTACAGAGGTGAAAGGCTAATGCATTACCCCACTACACCAATTAGCCTCAATAATGATATGACAGCTGGATGTGACTGGCAGGGTTACTTGCATGTACTAATTTGTTTAGATTTAAGCTTGTGATGTTCTTGTATAGCAGGCCTGAGGATGAGGAAATTTGGGTCTGAGGATGTCAAAGTGCTTACCCACTTTGAGTTTTCTTATTTAGAATAAAGCCTGATTATTTTCTTGCCCAGGGAAGCCCAGCAGGGATTTGATATTTTACAGAGGCCTCCCTTGTACAGTATGTAGCTTTACAACTGGGCAAGATTATGGCCACAGGATCAAGACACAACTGAGCTGACCTAATATTCAAGCAGCCTGTATTATGGATGTCTTTGGTATCACAAAGTGCTACATTTACATTCTAAAGGAACTCATGATGCATTAATAGGGCTAATAACCTGTCTTGGTACAGCATACATAATTACATAAGAAAATAAGAACATAAGAAAGTTTACAAATGAGAGGAGGCCATTCGGCCCATCTTACTCGTTTGGTTGTTAGTAGCTTATTGATCCCAGTATCTCATCAAGCAGCTTCTTGAAGGATCCCAGGGTGTCAGCTTCAACAACATTACTGGGGAGTTGGTTCCAGACTCCCATGATTCTCTGTGTAAAAAAGTGCCTCCTATTTTCTGTTCTGAATGCCCCTTTATCTAATCTCCATTTGTGACCCCTGGTCCTTGTTTCTTTTTTCAGGTCAAAGAAGTCCCCTGGGTCGACATTGTCTATACCTTTTACGATTTTGAATGTTTGAATCAGATCGCTGCATAGTCTTCTTTGTTCAAGACTGAATAGATTAAATTCTTTAAGCCTGTCTGCATATGACATGCCTTTTAAACCCAAAATAATTCTGGTTGCTGTTCTTTGCACTCTTTCTACAGCAGCAATATCCTTTTTGTAGCGAGGTGACCAGAACTGAACACAATATTCTAGATGGGGTATTACTAATGCATTGTAAAGTTTTAACATTACTTCCCTTGATTTAAATTCAACACTTTTCAATATATATATATATATATCTGAGCATCTTGTTGGCCTTTGTTTATAGATTCCCCACATTGTCTAGATGAAGTCAACATAAACTCCTAGGTCTTTTTCATAGATTCCTTCTTCAATTTCAGTATCTCCCATATGATATTTATAATGCACAATTTTGTTGCCTGTGTGCAGTATCTTACACTTTTCTCTATTAAATGTAATTTGCCATGTCTGCCCAGTTCTGAATGCTGTGTAGATAATTTTGAATGACCTTTGCTGCTGCAACAGTGTTTGTTACTCCTCCTGTTTTTGTGTCATCTGCAAATTTAACAAGTTTGCTTACTATACCAGAATCTAAGTCATTAATGTAGATTAGGAATAGCAGAGGACCTAATACTAATCCCGGTGGTACTCCACTGGTTACCTCGCTCCATTTTAAGGTTTCTCTTCTTATCAGTACTTTCTGTTTTCTACATGTTAACCACTCCATAATCCATGTGCATGCATTTCCTTGAATCCCTACTGCGTTCAGTTTGAGAATTAATCCTTTATCCGGTACTTTGTGAAAAGCTTTCTGGAAATCTTAATAAACCATGTCATATGCTTTGCAATTATCCATTGTTGATGTTGCATCCTCAAAAAAATCAAGCAGGTTAGTTAGACATGATCTCACTTTCCTAAAACCATGCTGACTGTCTCCCAGGATACTGTTACCATATAGGTAATTTTTCATTTTGGATCTTATTATAGTTTTCATAAGTTTACATATAATAGAAGTCAGGCTTATTGTGCAACTCCTGTGTCAAGAGACTGTTGCATGATCTTGGTTAGCAGTTTGTAAATAACTGTCAGACAGGTGCTTTCACACAGAGGAGTTATGACGGTTCAGAACCGCCACTGAAGCGGCTTATAGGTCTGTGCGAATTGCCTATACCGCCACAGAACCGTCATATTTTATGCCGAGGTGGTTCAGAGACGGCACTGAACTGTCATAACTGCCTGTGTGAAAGGCTATACGGCCACTGAAGCGCTACAGTGGGTGTGGTTTCAAAGTCACTAGTCCCTTTAACACTTCTGCCTCTGTTATGCTGAAGGTATTTAAAACTGTATAGGAACAGATCGACATGTGGGACATGTTGTCTGTATCCTCCTTTGTAAAGACTTGTGAAAAGTAATCATTTAATATATTTGCTATTTTTTTCTCTTTGTCTATGATTTTGCCATTTGTATCTCTTAGACATTTTACTTCCTCCGTGAATGTTTTTTTGCTGTTATAATATTGGAAATGCTTTTTGGAACTGGTTTTAGCCCCCTTGGCAATGCTCATTTCTATCTCTCTCTTGGCCTTTCTATCTTCCTTTTTGACTTGTGTTTGCAGTTCCAAGTACACTTTCTGTGTACTTTGTTCTTGGTCCCTTTTAAATGTTCTGTAAAGTGCCTTTTTTCTCTGAATATTTTTTGTTAATTGATTTATTAAACCATTTTGGACATTTTGTTACAGTACTGACATTATTTAAAAACCAATGTGTGATGGTAATAAAAAAAATACCATATACTGACAGCTAGAAATACCATATACTGACAGCTAGACTTTCCCTAAGATTTAACAGGGATTGGACCCAAACCCACTGGTTGCACCTAGTAAAATCCCACTAGGCAGGCTGCAGTCTGCGAACATCGCATTTTCAACCTTGCTGGCCTGACACATGATTCTGTTTGGTTGGACGCCTATCCTGACATGCTGTATATCAATCAGTTCAAACTGTCGATATTCTTTTTAATTTGAAGATTGAAAGAAAAAATGAAGATTGGAAACAGTTCTTTTTTAAAAAAAATTATTGATAATATTAGCATCAGGGTTCAAATTATTGTCAAAACTGAACTGTTAAAACTACATTGTTATTTCCTCCTTCTGGACACCCAAAAGTTTGGAATTAATTCATGAATTAGCAGAGTACTATTCCTGCACTGCTTTGACCTGAAGTATTTTAATAGAAAAGGGAATAGTCTTTTCTTGTTCATTACATCTTGGTCTTCTTTTCCTTTGAGATTACAATTTTAGTAAAATGATTCCTGTCTTTTATAATACTTTTATTTTAAGATTTAACAATATATAATCTGTTAAATTTTCTATAGATACCTCTAGTCCTATTATAACAAAGCAAAGTACACAAGAAATATCTAAATTTAGTTAACAGTTAAAAAAAAAACAAGAAACCTGCAATTTACCCCTTTTCTACGATCAGAGGCTAAAGCAGCTTATTTGCAAAACATCTGCTGATGTGGTTTTTATGACATTTTCTGCAAAACTGCATTACATTCACCAGCTTCACCACAAGTACCACATATTTGTTCTCTGAAACCATTTCACCATTACAACAGGCTCTTTGTACAGCAAAATATGTTTTATATATGGACTGTATCTAGACTGGCTGTCAACTGTTGAAAGTTCATGATACTTACAGCAGGTATACTTTACCTATCCCAGACTGTTGTTACTTTTTACCCTGGCCTACACCATAAGTATAATTGCTGACAGGTGGTGTGTTCACACAGGGGTCTTTACACTAATCTTAATTACGCAAGTATATATTGGTTATTATGTTGTACTGTTGTCACAGAGAAATAAGGCCTCTTTTATTCAACCGGATGATGTCAACTATGATACATATGGAGCATGCTGGAGTCACTTCTTCAAAGCTAAAACATATTACCAGACTTAAAGAGCTCAGCAGGAGTTGCACTCAACTGTGATTGGTAATCTGCATCACAGAAAGGACAACCTCTCCAATGAATAACAGATTTGTGGTCAATGAGAGGGAAAATACTGATTCTTTAAAATTAGGCAAGATCTGGGAGGCAAGCGCTTGCTCTGTATGATCATGTGGGACAATCCCAAGACTAGTGTTTCAGCTTTTGGAAGAATGATAAAAAAAAAATGCTAGTCTGGCTCATTTGTGAGTGTCCGCAATTTGCTATACCTTGTAATCTGGTGGTTTCAATGGCTCTGCAGCTTGTAAAAAACTTTTATTGCCATCTAAACATGACAACAATCTTTTGCACTTTGTCAAAGCTCATGCGGTTAAAGACATACTCTATTTGGGATTAATTTCTACAGAGCAATGAGATTAGGAGTAAAACTTTCTATGAATAAAATGGGGGGAAGGGGGATTCAAGAATTAGCCTGTTGTCAAGTCTGGTGGTTGAATGGAATGGAGTATTGTCATAAATAGTTTCATTTATTATTACTAGCTATAAAAATAGTACTAAAAAATACAATAATACAGAATAAATGTGTGCCATTCAAACTGTGTAAAATCGGTGGGTTTATAAAAAGGGAAAGGTTGTGTGTCTTTTTCTCCTCTTAAATTCGGTTTACAAATATTTACCATAGGAGGTCCTACAATTGCCATTGGAGAGATTTGTCATCACAACCAAACCACTTTCAAAGGGTGGAAAAACTTTCATGCCTTGGACTAGAATTGTTTTTTTAACTTTATCCAGAATGAGATCATGTAAAACAACACTATTCATTTTATCAAAACTCTATAAAATAAATTTTACATACCATAAAAAGTTGCTCCCCACTTTTTGAGACTTCAATTTTAGGAAAACAACTTTTTTGTGTTTAAAATACTTTTTACCTACATGCTCAACACCGATCAATAAAGATACACATGATTGCTTATCAATTACCCAAACAAGTTCAAGAACATATCTTATTTACTTTACTGAACATTTATTTCCAAAACCATACTATGACAATAGTTCCAGCTACACTGGCTTTTACAAATTCATTGTATTAATTCAAATTTAAAAGAAAAGTATTAAACAATGTTGCTTGCATCAATTAAAAAAGCAAACAGAACAATCAACTAAATAGTGGTTCAAGTAAAGTTAAATGCAATGTCGAAATACATCAAAATATAGATATAATACTACTACAGTACTGTAAATTCCAGTAGTAACAGTGTAAACCACTGACAAATGGTACTTGAATGGATTTAAAAAGTAATAATTAACAGAGTTTAAAATCAAGTTATACATCCAACATCGCATTTGTATTAACCTATTTTATTTTAACTTATCAAGTACTCAAACAAGTTCAAGAACATATCTTTACTGAAAATGTTTTCTAAAACCAAACACATTTGTTGTATTAGTTCAAATTTAAAATAAAAGTATTAACAGTGCTGCTTGCATCAATTAAAAAAGCAAAAAAAGAATAAACTAAACAGTGCACCATCTAATAACCAGTAAACAAAATATCTTAGTGTTGCATACGGTGCAGTACAATTGCATTACATTTCCAGCTGTACAAATACATTCATTATGTTTTGTTAATCAGAACCATAACCATACACATGCTTTACAAGTGTACCACTGTGTTGCACTGACATGTAGAACAAGTTACAGTATGTGTTAAAGTCATTCAAAGTACTACATTCAAACAAAATGTTTTCTACATTGGGCCATAAACACTTTCCTCCTCTAACAGCTCGTTTATCTTTTGCCATTTTATGTTTGTCTTTGTTTCGTCTCCAGTCATGTACTGTTTTATCAGCATTGCGATTGCCATGCATTTCCTCAAATTCACAAAGTGCAATTTCAAACCTGTTGTGTAGCATTTTCATTTTTTGTCTGACTCTCCTACTTTATCGAGTCTCAAAGTCATCTGCATTATTATAGCATTGCAGTTACAATGAACGGAAGACTTGATAAGTTTACTTGGCTTTCTAACCAATAGCTGTTTGCTACGGATCCCAGGGGCGGGTTCAGTCCGAATGTTGACAAGTCATTGGCTCGTGAGGGTGGGAATAAGGAAATTCATGGAGATGGACAGCTATTGTGTTATCAGTGAAGCAGTATAGCTGTGATGTTTTCATATTCCAAAGATTGGTAACTTTAACCGCTCCACGTGCGTGCGTGTCTGGGTCGAGAGGAGGTCAGTCAAGTCTGGAAGCTTACATTTAGCATGCAAAATGACTAAGGGTATTGAGAGTAACACATTAAAACTTTTAATTAGAACAGTGGTTTAGTGCTTCTACTGAGCAACATGACCTGAATGCCATAGATCCTTAATGTTTCTTAATGTTCTGTATAAAAAAAGAAAGCAGTAAACGGCAAAATTCAAAAGAATCCTTGGACAAATATTATTATTATTTATTTCTTAGCAGATGCCCTTACTTACAGTCGTAAACAAAAATAGATTTCAAGAATAACAGTACAAGTATTAATACAATATATATATATATATATATATATATATATATATATATATATATATATATATACAGACGTGCTCAAATTTGTTGGTACCCCTCCACAAAAAACAAAGAATACACAATTTTCTCTGAAATAACTTGAAACTGACAAAAGTAATTGGCATCCACCATTGTTTATTCCATATTTAATAGAAATCAGACTTTGCTTTTGATTTTTATTCAACATAATATTGTAAATAAGAAAACAAATGAAAATGGCATGGACAAAAATGATGGGACCGCTAACCTAATATTTTGTTGCACAACCTTTAGAGGCAATCACTGCAATCAAACGTTTTCTGTAGCTCTCAATGAGACTTCTGCACCTGTTAACAGGTAGTTTGGCCCACTCTTCCTGAGCAAACTGCTCCAGCTGTCTCAGGTTTGATGGGTGCCTTCTCCAGACTGCAAGTTTCAGCTCTTTCCATAGATATTCGATAGGATTCAGATCAGGACTCATAGAAGGCCACTTCAGAATAGTCCAATGTTTTGTTCTTATCCATTCTTGGGTGCTTTTAGCTGTGTGTTTTGGGTCATTATCCTGTTGGAGGACCCATGACCTGCGACTGAGACAGAGCTTTCTGACACTGGGCAGTAAGTTTCGCTCCAGAATGCCTTGATAGTCTTGAGATTTCATTGTGCCCTGCACAGATTCAAGGCACCCTGTGTCAGGCGCAGCAAATTAGCCCCAAAACATTACCGAGCCTCCTCCATGTTTCACTGTAGGTATGGTGTTCTTTTCTTTGAAAGCTTCATTTTTTCGTCTGTGAACATAGAGCTGATGTGACTTGCCAGAAAGCTCCAGTTTTGACTCATCTGTCCAAAGGACATTCTCCCAGAAGGATTGTGGCTTGTCAATATGCATTTTAGCAAATTCCAGTCTGGCTTTTTTATGTTTTTCTGTCAAAAGTGGAGTCCTCCTGGGTCTTCTTCCATGGAGCCCACTTTCGCTCAAAAAGCGACGGATGGTGTGATCAGAAACTGACGTACCTTCACCTTGGAGTTCAGCTTGTATCTCTTTGGCAGTTATCCTTGGTTCTTTTTCTACCATTCGCACTATCCTTCTGTTCAATCTGGGGTCGATTTTTACTCTTGCGGCCGCGCCCAGGGAGGCTGGTTACAGTTCCATGGACCTTAAACTTCTTAATAATATTTGCAACTGTTGTCACAGGAACATCAAGCTGCTTGGAGATGGTCTTGTAGCCTTTACCTTTACCATGCTTGTCTATTATTGTCTTTCTGATCTCCTCAGACAACTCTCTCCTTTGCTTTCTCTGGTCCATGTTCAGTGTGGTGCACACAATGATACCAAACAGCACAGTGACTACTTTTCTCCATTTAAATAGGCTGAATGACTGATTACAAGATTGGAGACATGTGTGATACTAATTAAAGAAACTAATTAGTCTGAAATATCACTATAATCCAATTATTTATTATCTTTTCTAAGGGGTACCAACAAATGTGTCCAGGCCATTTTAGAATATCTTTGTAGAATAAGCAATAATTCATCTCTTTTCACAGCTTCTTTGCTTTATTCTATGACATACCAAAGGCATGCAAGTATACATGATAAAATAGCTTTTAATTTCATCACTTTTCAGGAGGAATGAAGCATTATTTCAATGAGCTGTAAGGGTACCAACAAATTTGAGCACGTCTGTATATATATCTTTTTTGTTGCAATATTGCACATCATTCTTAGCTTGATTTCATTTTTGCTTTAAGAGACGCAAATTTTACAGAACTTAAAATCCAACAAAGAAATACAGGCTTTAATGACTCTGGTGTTTAAACAAATTATAACATAATTTCCAAGCACACAGGAACGTGATTTGTCACTGGTAAAAATTTACAAACATAACAACCGCACCAGGGGGAAGACAGACGAAGACTGATGAACTGTTGGCAAGCAACACTAGGGTAGCAGGCAAGACTAATTGTAAATGTGGTAGTGGTCATGTAGGGGTCAAGTTTCAAAGATAGAGATATGTGGATCTTAAAAATCCAGTCTAGTGGGTAAGGATGGAAAGCTACATTTCAATGCAGTATTAAAACGGCACACTGGACAGAGCGACGCGAACGATGCAAGCAAAGTCGCCAAATGTCAATCCACACCAGACGTGACTTGGACCGATCCAAAAGACTGGAAATACATACGTGACCTCGCCCATGCATTCCTATTGGACATACTAGAGATTGGCTGTCCCATTACAAAACAGATCTTGTTTTGATAAAAGGTTACCACCCTGACCTCCCGCAACTCCGTTGTAAAATAAAGGTTGATCAGAGCTATTGAACATCCCTATATATCCAACACTTGTTATCATTACTATTAGTAGTAACTGTACAGTTGTAGTCATAGTATTTTTTAGTAGTCGTAGTCTGATTTGAAGCGTGGTACATCTTCAGAAGACAGCTGGGCAATAGTTGAACTGATATTTTCAACAAAATTATTTTATTGTTATACATTTATATATACAACTTACTGCAATCTCAATTGTGTGTCTTTACAAATTCCTTCTTTGATCCTTTTTGTTAACTTTTTTAAGTATTTTAAAGCGCATTATTATTATTATTATTATTATTATTATTACATTGTTTTTGTTGTTACGCACAACATAATCACCATCTTCATCATTATTATTATTATTATTATTATTATTATTTTTATTATTATTATTATTATTATCATTATAATCCGTGTTATTATGCGCAGGTCACCACTTCCCTTGTATTTACTTTTATTTAGTTTTTCCTTTTAAAACAGTCTGGTGAACTTGACAGAAAATGCTTTATAAATATGGCTCATAATCTTCAAAAAAAGTTTATCTTTTCTTATTAATAAACCTATTTTTATGCAACTTGCATAATCAGAAAGAAAATGTCTCGGTGCTGCTAAATGCACCACCTGCAAGCCACCCACGCATTGTCTTTCTTCTGGATGTCTTTGCAGTTCAATTTAGAATCATCTAATAATGGATACTGCTGCACCTCATAAATGAACTTTTCGTCGTCCACAATTAACTTGTTTTGAGACATGACGTGTTTTGAGGTGTGACATGTTTTGAAGCATGACGTGTTTTGAGGCGTGTGTTTGACGTGTGTCAAGGGTGTACCTTGCTTCTGATTGGTCAGTTTCATTCCAGTCGCGCGATAGAAAAAAAAAAAAAGAAGCAGGTTCTATTTTAGCGTCGCAAAATTTTCTCAAAGCGACATCGCGCGCGTTGCTCACTGCTGGTGTGGGTACTCCCATTTGACTGCAGTGACTTCAAAATTGTTCGCTCGCATCGCTAGCGTCCAGTGTGGATACGGCTTCAAGTTCTGTTTCATACTGAACTAGAATTGGTATCTGTTTACCATATTCTCCTACAGTTCTGTGTTCTCAGATTTAGCTCTTGAAACATGCTTGTCACAGTTCCACAGTGTTCTTAACACACATGCTCTATTATACTTACACTGGTCCTGATAGACATGCAGATGTCTACAAACTCTTACAAACAAATCAAAATTAATTTAAAAGAATCATTTGAAAATGAGCCAAGGCCTGAAACATGCATCAGGTGCATGAGCTGGGTGCCCCTGAACTGTGAATGGCTGCTGATTATACATTCCCTTGGTAATTGAGATTAATCAGTGAAGATACTTACTGTACAGGTGTACCCATGAACTCACAAGCCCCTTAGAGCAAACAATCACATCGCTTACCTTTCTCTGGTAATTCTCTTTTCTCATATGCTGCACCCATAACCTGGAACTCATTATTCTAAAACATATGGGAGTTATCATGCTTCTCGACATTAAAGAAAAAAGGTCTGTGGTAATATCCCCCAGTGATCTCTTGTTTTAGATCCATTTTGAGTCTCTAACTCTCTCTGGCACTGCACTTAAACTTTGTTATTGATTTCTTGCTAGCTTTTGCTTTGTCTCAGTCAAAAACCCACGACTGCTGTTTGCTATTTGCACTTTCAAGTTCTAAACATGTACAGTAACCTCATCAGTTCACACTATAGTGTTTCACATAGCCACTTTTACAGTTCATCTAGTTCATTATTATAATTAGGTGAAACCCCCCCATTGTCACACAGGTCAGCTACAAGGATTGTAGGAAACCTTTGACTTTTGACAGAATATCAAGCCAATTCTGTTTTCAACATGGCCACGACAGTAGTACGAACTGATGGCTCGTATTGGTTTGAAGTAAATCCATACATCGCAAGTAGGTCAATATAGCCTCTGTTTTTGC
The DNA here is from genome assembly GCF_902713425.1 of Acipenser ruthenus. Classification (NCBI taxonomy): domain Eukaryota; kingdom Metazoa; phylum Chordata; class Actinopteri; order Acipenseriformes; family Acipenseridae; genus Acipenser; species Acipenser ruthenus. The sequence continues at coordinate 34,706,119 of NC_081192.1, forward strand.
CTTAATCAAAGTACTGTAAACCAAGACATTTATTTATTTATTTATTTATTTATTTATTTATGTATGTATGTATGTATGTATGTATGTATGTATGTATGTATGTATGTATGTATGTATGTATGTATTTATTTATTTATTTATTTATCTATTTATGGTAATTTATTCAATTAACAATTAGATATAGTACAGCAAAGGAAAAATACAATGTAAATATGATTATTACAATTATTGTGCCAGGGGTCATGGAAGTTATGTTAAAATAAAACATGGAAGTTAAAAATAATAAATGTGTTAAGTGCCGCAAGACTTTTCTTTCGCACGTGATTCTCGGCCGCTATCTTTAAGCATTACAGAAACTCAGTACAATGTAGTAAGTAAACAGTTTTGAAAAAAAGACGATATTAAGTCTATCTAGGTGTTGTTTTGCAAGCAGTGACTTTCGCTTTAACTCTTAAAACTCAGCCTCATTCATTTTGGGGCACCAGCGCACCGAAGGTTACGCACATTTTAATCAGAGACCATAAAAGCCACCTACCTGGCTTGTTCAGAAGTACAGATTCTGGGCTTTCCAAAGACGTATTCACTGTGTTATTGCAGTACTCCTAGCCGGAACTACGATTGCATGAAGTTAAGCCTCTCATCATGTGACAGAGTTCACAGCTTAGGTTTCATTTTGAGTCTACTGCTCCGTCATTGCAGAAGCTAGACTGAAAGGGGTGATATCGTTGAAAAGCTTAGAAGCTCAGCTTCCTCCCCCCCATGTTCATTTCATATTGAGGTTCAATGGTGCAGTGTTTTATTTTGAGCCATCTATGATTACAATATATACAGCAGTGACCAAACATGATTTTTTTGGAAAAGCAGGGGTTTTTTTTAGTTTTTTTTTTAGATATATTCTCATGTCTACCACATATAGTATGCTTGATTGCAACTTACATAATATAAAAGGAAATTGTGTGGCCTTTCATTTGATATGTTACATGCATGCAGTACAAACTATCCAGTAATAAATGAAAACAGTGAAAAACAGGTGGAAATAGGGCTGAGTGTAAAGAGTTACAAAAAAAAAAAGAAATGGAGCGCTGGTTAAAAAGAAAAGCACCTTTTTCTTCTGCTGCAGCAAAAACTTCACATCAGGAAATGGCAAAAGCAGTGGAGAGTGCTCTGTCTCACAGTGATGAACAGCTGTTAGGTCGCCTGAAAGCAGCTTATTTTAAAGCAACACCAGTGTGAATGATGATGCAGTAAAATACATATAGTTTTTTATATGCAAAAGTGTCTTTTTTTTCCATTCCCCCCTAAATTTTTGGAATCCCCCCCTCCCATTGGCTGCAGCATAGGGGGGAAATCCCCCCAGCACACAAACATGAAATTCAAGCCCTGTAACTTGTGAAAACACTTGTCACATAATTGCTATAACTGGTTAAGTGTAACTCGTTAGTATACAAATCTCAAGTCAGTTATTTCCATGTGCCTTCAAATGCTCAAAGGGTATCACTTTAGTAGACAATTAACATCATTATGACAGACTACATCTTTTAACAATGCATAATTTATGTGAATAAATATTTAATTTTTATGAAGCTGGCTAGTCTCCAAGTTGTACTTACTAATGAGTATTAGACTGTTTTAGGTAGGTGTTGTTCAGATGACTAAAGAAGCACTCATAGTAAATAAAGTAATTCAGAAACTTTATCAGCCTTTGACACTTAAAATAATGGCCTACTTCATATATGCAGTGAGCTGTTAAACATAATACAGCATTAGTAACAAACTATTATTAAACAGTGCAAGTACTAAGTGTGCATTAAAGTATACTAATCAAGTTTAAAAGAACAATATATTTTTTAATTACACTGTGAACCAACTACAGTAAGATGTATCAACAACAATTCAATATAAAAGCTCCCCATGACAGACTATAGAACCCAGAGTTGCCGCCACAGGTCGCCACCGTCAGTTGTATTTGATAAATGCCAAGCTAAGTCATACAATATTGGAACCGCTGCAAGACTTTAAATGGACACATTTTTTGCAATTTGCAATTGACCTTGACTGAGTGCTGCTACTGGTTGCTAGGGCGACAGACTCTTCCCAGCCAGTCACAACTTCTTCAAATGGGTGCAAATTTGGCGCTATGGCGGTAGATTATTTGTTTAATTCGTTAGCAACCACAGATGATGATAGTTTCTCACTGGGTTGGGGCTACTCACCTTACCCACCCTCACTCATCCACATACACAGGAGAGAAGGTTTGTGTCGTAACTGCAGAAACTGGTCGCAAAAAAGCGGGGGAGAGGGGCTTGTTTCGCACCATTTTTCAAAATGATTTGCAGCCCTGTCAAATCAGCCATAAACCTAAATTCAGCTGACTCCAGGGTCTGTTTCAGACTCATGCAGTCATGCAGAAAGACATCTTGTTTAAAGATTTTAAAAAAGTAAGAAATTAGATGAATGATAGGTTATTAATAAAATGTGTTTTTCTACATTGTGGGGGTACTTCATCTATGTTTGAAAGTCACAGCAAAACTGACTGACTAGTTTTTCGACTGTACAGTAACTCAAAAAAGTTTATTTACTGTATATTTATATACCAGGCTGGAATGGTGATTTCGATTTTATTTTAAAAGGTACCTGCACAATAGGATGTCCGCCAGAAGATGCCTTCACTGCCCCTCGGCTTCCTTCTGTCTCGTAATGAGCGCGGTGATGGGATTTGGGCTGCACATCAACCTGAAGTTCATAAGGTCCCGAGCAAGACGGCAGCTGCCAGTCAAGTGCAGGCAGAGAAGGACTGTAATGGAAGGGAGTGCCCATTAAACATTCATGAGAAGTAGATTAGCATGCACCACAATAGAGCATGGCACTATTACTTTCAAGAACATGAATCGCTGCTCATCCTTCACCATCTTACATTTGCAATATCATCAATAATGATCATACCATGACATAAGTAATGTAAATGCCCTTGTTATAAGCAGTGGCTGTGTTATGAAGATTAATGGCTAAAGGAATTTGCACCACAAGGGTTGAGATGTTGCTTGAAATACAAAAGTGGTACAACCCACATTGTCTTCATGTTATGAACATTTACAACTGTTTACCAATAAAGTTAGTGAACAAAGAAACAATATTACAAATAATTGTTCATATTTATATACTGTCCAGCAATATATAAAAAACAAACAAACAAGGGATGGGTCATACAGTATGTAAGCAAGGTGACATAATATTTAATGCATACATATGTATAAATAATATCTATACAGTGAATATTAACGTAGCCTCAAATCGTCCTTCTTACCTGAGGATGTAAGAAGCCAAAATGTTGTGTTCTGTTGGATTATGATTTTACTTGGATATTTATATCCTTGGAAATATATTGTATAAACACAGTAGTAGAATCATCTAGAGGAGGTCTCTGCAAAAAGCATGATAATAATTTACTGCAAATATATATCAATGCTTTTTAGCGTTACGAAGTCCTAACTTGTCATTTGAATTCTTGTTGTGCAATAATATATTTATTATCAAATTATATGTGATGTTTGTGATGGGGTGGTGATCAATGTACATAGTGAAGTGGAGACCACATAGACCAGAGTGCAACTCTGCAAGATGCATTTATTTTTTATAATAATTTATTTTATTATTATTATTTATTTTTTTATTATTGTGATGAGGAAGGGGGGAGCTTCTGTACAGTACATAAAAGATAAGTTTATTTTTCAATAGTAGGCTTATGGCTGCTTATTGAATCTGCAACCTCAAAAATGCACAAACACATGTTTTCCAAAAACTGGAAAGTGATATTCGATATATGTCTGATTACAAAAATACAATGTGTGTGGCCCTTTAAACAATGCACACAACCCATGGAACATATCTTTTTTTTTTTTAAATGTCTTCTTAAAAGCTAACACAAAACAGACAATAGCTTGTGTGTGCAAAGCAAATTAAAAGCAGAGTTATATTTTACAGGCACGTAGCTTAAGTGTTGTCTGTGTGGTCTGTACCAGTATGACTAGTACAAAATGTAATCGTACACCTGATCTCAATTAGAAAATAGCAAGAAAATAAAAAACAAACACCCGCATAAAAAATGCCTCTTTGAAAAGGATCAGATTACTTTGGTTTACTAAAACAAAGACAGGAAGACTGAATTTAAAGACACTGTGGTACAAGGAAAAAAACAGCACACATAGACATACAAAAAAGCTGTTATTACGAGATAAAGAGACCATCGCAAAAAAATCAAAAAAGGGAAATCCAACACAGAAACACCTTTAAATAAATTATACACCAGTTGTTTTATTTCTTTGAAAAATGGAAATACAATTATTTGCAGGGTCGAGTACAAGCACAAACTGAAGGGCTAGCCTTTTACTCAAGTTACCCAATATGAACTCAATATGAACTCAATATGTATATTTTAATAAATTATATTCTTTTAGAAATGTTGTCAGGAAATCCCTTTTTCAAAGTGAAAGTAATATATGTATCTCTGAAATGATTCTGAACTGAACGTTCCATCTGCCTTTCCTCCTCACACAACACTGAATGATGCTTAGCTCCATTGTGTTAGAGACTGTGTTACACTGGTCCCTAATTCTTCCCCTCTTGATTGGCTTGCTATCTCTAGACCTGAGATTGCCCTATTGGAGCCAATGCATTTTTATATATATCTTTATTTTTATCTTCTGAATGTTTTTTTTATCATGCTCATTACAAATACTTGTTCTTACTCTGACCTAAGCACACCCCCTAGTCAATCTCAATCAAACAATTAAACCTGGAAAATATCTAAATATATGCATTACATTATATACCACTAGACCCCTATCAGGGAGTACTGTCCTTGCAACCTAACGCTTTCAGTTTGCATTCCTTCCAATCACAATATCCATAGCATGACATCACATTAGCAGCAATAATATGATAGCTTTGAACTTTGAAGGCATTACAATTATCCCACTAACTGTTTCTCTCCGTTTGGCTGTCAAGTTCATTTCCTATTTAAGATTATCTCCATCAAACACTTTATTTCCTGAAGGAAAATGTGCCAGTGGAAAAAAATTTACTGTGTAAATACGAAAATGTTGGATAAATCAAGTCTTTAAAAATGTAAGAGGAAATGAGGCCAAGTTCATTGTGAAATTACAATACACTTTTTTGGTATCAAAAGGAATTATATATATATATATATATATATATATATATATATATATATATATATATATATATATATATATATATATATATATATATTTTATAAATTTAGCCTATGCCAATTATTTTTATTATTTTCTCCCCAATTTGGAAATGGGCAATTATTTTTAGGCTCAGCTCACAGCTACCACCCCTGCGCTGACTCGGGAGGGCGAAGACGAACACACGCTGTCCTCCAAAGCGTGTGCCGTCAGCCGATGGGTTTTTTTCACCTGCGGACTCACCATGCAGCCACCCAAGAGCTACAGCGTCGGAGGACAACGCAGCTCTCGGGCAGATTACAGGCAAGCCCGCAGGCATCAGGCCAGACTACAGGGGTCATTGGTGCACGGTGCCTGGCCAACCTAGACTTTACCTAGATTGCTCCAGGAAAAACCCAGGGGACAGGTCTACTGTGCCATGCTCCTCTTCGTCTGGTTCCACTTTAAGGCTCATGGTGGGACTGAGGTCGACATTGGTCTTCCTGGACTTAACAGGGATGCCGTCCATGTTGTCCATGTTGTCGGTGGTCAGAGCATTAATGGCTGCCACAAAAGCAGTGAATTATTTGTTATAGATTCACAAATTACAGAAAATAATTAGCCCTTAACTTTTTTAAACACCGAATTACTTTAGTTTACACTTATCATATAATAATAAGAACATAAGAAGAACATAAGAAAGTTTACAAACGAGAGGAAGCCATTTGGCCCATCTTGCTTGTTTGGTTGTTAGTAGCTTATTGATCCCAGAATCTCATCAAGCAGCTTCTTGAAGGATCTCAGGGTGTCCGCTTCAACAACATTACTGGGGAGTTGGTTCCAGACTCCCACAATTCTCTGTGTAAAAAAGTGCCACCTATTTTCTGTTCTGAATGCCCCTTTATCTATCTCCATTTGTGACCCCTGGTCCTTGTTTCTTTTTTCAGGAAAAAGTCCCTTGGGTCAACATTGTCAATACCTTTTAGAATTTTGAATGCTTGAATCTTCTTTGTTCAAGACTGAATAGATTCAATTCTTTTTTTTTTTCTTTTTTATAATTTAGTCGTTGCCAATTATTTTTTATTATTTTCTCCACAATTTAGAATGGCCAATTATTTTTAGGCTCAGCTCACAGCTACCACCCCTGCGCTGACTCGGGAGGGCGAAGACGAACACACGCTGTCCTCCAAAGCGTGTGCCGTCAGCCGATGGGTTTTTTTCACCTGCGGACTCACCATGCAGCCACCCAAGAGCTACAGCGTCGGAGGACAACGCAGCTCTCGGGCAGATTACAGGCAAGCCCGCAGGCATCAGGCCAGACTACAGGGGTCATTGGTGCACGGTGCCTGGCCAACCTAGACTTTACCTAGATTGCTCCAGGAAAAACCCAACTGTATAAATGGGTAATTGTATGTAAAAAAAAATAATGTGTAAAAAAATAAATAAATAAATAAATAAATAAATAAATAAATAATAATGTAATTGCATATAAAAATAATGTGATATCTTGTAACAATTGTAAGTCGTCCTGGATAAGGGCGTCTGCTAAGAAATAAATAATATATATGGTTACTTTTATTTTCAATCTGTATAAACTGCAACACTGTTTTGTATGTTTGCCATTTATAAATGATTAAACCTTCCTTCAATAGTACAGTATAATTAAATCACAGCCCTCTGCTATACCTACATGTTTTTTTCATCACTTTAAAACCTGCCTCTAGCATCCTCTGCATGGGAGCATTTATTAGATTACAAGTAATTCCTCCATCAGAGCAACTGGGCCCTAAGAGTCTCTCAGTCTGTATTCCAAATCCAGACAGTACTGTCAGTCCCAGTTCAAATTGTGCTGATATCACTCTTCTACTGATGGAAAAGAACAAGGGTGATTTAAAATTGCTTTTAACCCTTTCAGGACCACTCATTTTTCAGTGGGATGCTCCCCCAGTTTTTTAGCTGTACTTGACTCTCTTCCTATAAAAAGTCACAAAAAAATCTACACTCTAAAGTACATTATAAAGTACTTGAGAAACCATACAAACATTTCGCTTTTTTTTTTAAAACACAATATTTTTTTTTATTTATTTTTTTATTTAATGTAAAATGTTTTATTATGTATTCTGCTTTGAGATACATGTATAAAAACGTGTTGTTCTATGACCCGAGGGACCTTACAATACTTCCTGAAAATGTTATTTAATAATATTGATGTTTGGACATTGTTTCACCTGAGTGATTGCAATGACATAATACACAGTTATTCTCAGGGTCTTTATAAGAAATAATGGACACTACTCTCGCTTATTTTCTCAAAATAAATAGTTATAAATTAAATAATAGTTATTCATTCCATTATTATCAGTAATAAGGAAAAACGTGCCTGATAAATTTTGTTCATGAAATAGTATCTGCTTATATCCATTTGTTTCTTGATATTTATTTATATATATTAAAACACACAAGATATAATAACTGTTCTAATATAATTATGTCCAATACATGGGATTTACAGCATTTTTCAGTGTCTTTCTTACCACTAAACAAGTTTCTCTGAAGCAGGCTGCCAAAACTGTGTCTGCCCTTTAGACACTAAATGCCCTTCTCAGGAAATGAAATGTAATCCCTCCCTTGCCCAATGATATGTACTGCAAAGAACGGTGGCCCAGTAAGTCATCAAAACGAAGTGCATTTTTATCATGTTTACACGATCGCGGTCCTAAAAGCCCACTTCAGTATGATTGTGTTAACACGACCCTGGTCCTTAAAGGGTTAACTTGATCCCAGTGACAGGTCATATAAGGCCATAAAGAAACCTGGTAGTCCAAGGATACTGAAGGACATATATCCAGTTAATACTTTACGTGCCTCCAGTCTATAAAAGTGCACTGAATGCAACATATTTGCTTTATTGTTTTAATGTCCCAGGGGCTCATAACCCAACTGGCTCAACAGGCAACTCAAGATGCACATGCGGCTTACTGTTTAGAGGCCTATGGGCCCCATTCACATACCAGTGGTAAAACCAGGGTTAAGTCCAACGACAAGCCCTGGGCTTAAACATTAAGGGGGCCCTAATCTCGTTCCCACAAATACCCTACACTATACTGTACTGTGTCCCCCAAAGGTCTTCAATATTAAGAAAAAATTATACATACATGGCAGCTGTGTCTTTGAGATACCGGTATGTCACTAATGTAGTTACCAGAAATAAAATTGAAAAGGCATGTTACACTTTAAAATAAGAGCTTGTTAGTTATTCATTAAAATGTGTGGTTTGATATGAAAAAGTAAGGCATGTACTTTTTGATTTATACTTTATGAATTACTTACAAAATTAACTTCTACCACAATTTACTTGGCAGTAGTTATTATTATTATTATTATTTATTTCTTAGCAGACGCCCTTATCCAGGGCGACTTACAATCGTAAGCAAATACATTTCAAGTGTTACAATACAAGTAATACAATAATGCAATAAGAGCAAGTTGAGATGAAATATGCCAGATATTGCTGTTCAAAATTAAATTTGACTTGATTTCATATATATATATAAATTAACTTTAGGATAATATACTCCATCAAAATAAAGTCAGATACATAATGGGAAAGACTTTGGCCCAGACCAACTTTGACAACCCGCTAATCGCACTTCACAAAACTGTATTTAATAGTGCTTTCTTTTTTTTTGTAAGTACCTTATTTCTTCTGCTCATAAAAAGAAAACTATTACATACAGTTTTGTTAAGTGCGATTAGCAGGTTGTCAAAGTTTTGATTTGGTCCCAGCCTTAAAAGGATTCAAAATCCACATTCAAAAGAAATTCTATTTCCATGTTTTCTCATTAGCAAACAAATGCGCTGGAGGAAATTTAAAGGAAACAAGGTGTTGATTGTGCACAGAGAAAATGAGGAGATGAGATTTGCAAATAAAATGCGTGGCACACTGTATACAAAGCAGCGCCTGCACCAAACAAGAGTTGTCTATGCTGGGTGTCCTCTGCAAGGTGAATTGGCTTGTCACACAGTAACCTTTTTAGATCAGACTGCTTCAAACCATGACAGATCTGAACCTAAATATGCCGGTAGCTCACTGCTATGTCATAACTTCTTATTTCCCAACCAAATAGGGGTGATCCTCTGAAAGACAGGCACGCTTTTTTTTTTAAATGCAGCCACAAGACCAAACCCATTACCTTTTAATCCAAAGACATCTCTGCTAACCTTTAACCATTGGATTAATCCATGGTAGATAAGGCTAGACTGCTGGTATACTGGCCCGTCAAGTGCTTTTCCTGGATGTTTGTGGCAAGATGATAACAGTGTCTGATTGGCTTCTGTAATGTGCTTACACAGTGTGAAATGAAAGAGAAGGCATCTTACCTTATGTAGGACTTTGGTTTGCACCAGGTGTACGGGTTCTGTGGCACTGATAAGAATTCCCCACAGAAGTTTTCTTTTTTGAAGGGCATCCGTCGGTTGGAAAAGTCTTCAGGGGACAGGTCTACTGTGCCATGCTCCTCTTCGTCTGGTTCCACTTTAAGGCTCATGGTGGGACTGAGGTCGACATTGGTCTTCCTGGACTTAACAGGGATGCCGTCCATGTTGTCCATGTTGTCGGTGGTCAGAGCATTAATGGCTGCCACAATGGCGGAGTTGGTGTACTGGTTGGTGTTGTTCAGCCAGGTCTCATCGGTCATACTGAGCCGAGGGGAGGTCTGGGGTGATGGGGTTGGGGAGTGGTGCGGGGAGTAGGAGGAGGGGTGTCTGTAGGGGACGCCGTTGAAGCTGTACTTTCTCTTCCCTCCACATGGAGAGGTTGACCGGGAGTTGCGTGTGCCAAGCCAGTTCTCGTCTGTGACGCTGGTCCTAGGGGATGTGGAGGGGGAGTGCCTTGGAGAGGTGAGCAGTGTGCAGGCTGCCAGCCCGCGGTGATAGGCTTCCTCTGGAGCAGTGCCCTTGGGGGAAACGCAAGGAGACTGCCAGGGTGAGTTCTGTGGGGAGTTATCATAATTGCATGAGTAGCCTGACTCATAGGAAGAGGCTTCTGAATTGCAGCTTCTGGAAGACAAACTGCTGGCTGGGCTGAGGCAGCTGGGATCTCTGTAGTTGTCCGCATTGGGCAAGGTCAGAGTGACAATTGAGTTTGATCTCTTAGCACTGGGGATGCTTTCTTCAATCTCTTCTTCCTGGGGGTACTGGCTGTTGCCATGGTGCATCCCGATGTAAGGAGTGATTTCAATCCTGGGGCTTTCCAAGGTAGGGGCTCCATTTGGCCTGATGTTAGGAGACAGATAGTAGCCTGAGGCACCGTTGTCCATATACCCGGCTTGATGGTTGGAAGACATAACTTGGCTGGAATGGATGCCATGGTATGTTGACAAGCAGGGGTTTCCCATGTTGAGGGGCAGGGAGATGCTAACATTAGGCGTTGCATAGTTGAAGGCTTCTGCAAGCAAAAGAGATCAGCATGTTTAAATATACCCATATTTCATCATAATAGTCTATGATCTCTAAATGGCTAACAGCACAAAAAAATAAATCCAAGTGGTGCTATCACAGTACATCGATATCATTATTTCCATTTAAAATATATATTTTTCCTTGAGATAAATATGTATCTTAGAACAAATTAATGTCAAAATTGTATGGGATTCAACCAATCATGTTAGTTCATTCATTGCTTCCAATATACATGGACTCCTAGAACAAACAGCTACTTTACATAAAAAATAGTTTTAATCTACATTCCTTCTGTGCTTGTTACTCCATTTCTAATTACATAAAGATGGGTTTTGACTTTTATAGTTAACCTACACCTGACCAACACGGTTTGAAATATGTTTTAGAATTTGTTTCTATACCAAAGTCTACATAATAAGCAGCAATTGTTTATTTTTCTACCCGTGATCTGTCAGTGATATCATATTTATTTTTTACAGTAAACTATTTTGTAAGTATGTAGTTGGACTTCCTTATTAATGTCTTGTTTTTTATATATAATGTGTTGAAGACAACAACACACACACACACACACACACACACACACACACACACACACACACACACACACACACATACATATATATATCATTTTAAAAAGGAAAACTGCTGTGTACCAAAAGGTGCAAAACCAAAAAGAAATAGATAAAAAAAAAGATTCTATCTGGACGTCCTTCTTCACAGGGACAGGCTCTGTATATGGGGCACTAGTTATATGGGGCAACAGTTAGTAAGCTGCTGTTTGAAAACAGACCATAAAAATAATCTAGAATGGCAGTTATAAAGGATGTTATAAAGTTTATTGTATTTTGAATGATCAGTAAAACCCAATATCATCATGCATTAACCATATGCAAACTATCCCAAAGGCCATCTTGGATAACCCTTCATCTAGCAGGGTATGTTACTGGTCTCTTTTACAACGCTTACGTAGTTCACATGTTGCCATCTTCCCACCACTCCAACATAACCAGCCACCAAGCAATTTGTATCTATTTTTAAATTAGATTACAATTAATACAATTTAAGCAATGTGCTTGTAGAATATGTATAACAAATATAAAATACAGACCAACACTTTACAAAGTAAAATAATTTTACAGTACTGTATGACATTTAAATTATTTATTAAAACTAAAAAATCATGGTTATTTTTTGCTTTCTTTGAAAGATAAATGTTAGCCCACTCATTTTTTGTTAAAATTCCCGTTCCTTTTTGCCAGAACAGAAAGTTCTAAAGATCTTTACTGCTTTCCAGAAAGCACAATTTTTAATTTACTATTTTAACTGTATAAACGGGGTTCCAAGTTCCCATCTCTAGAAATTGTATTACAAACCTTTATTACTGGTGGAGTCTTCTCCTTGGTTGTATTCAAATAGAAAATCAAAATCAAATTCTTGCTCTTCTGTTAAGGAGCTCATGTTTCAGTCTTTCAACAAACTGCAAACCTGTCACGCCAGAAATTGATAAATCCTCCTGTTAAACCTTTCGTACAACATGGATCAGCTCAGGCACAACAACGTGGCAGAGGAAGCACAATGGCTGTTGGTAATTTGGTGAATTAAAATGTGTTTGTGAGATGCAGGCTTTGTCTCTCTAGGTGGGTGTGTGTGTCTCAACCCACATTCACTCTTGTGACTCTCATTCACACCACTATCTGCCACCATCTCTAAAACTGTAAAAGTTCACATTTCCGTGTTTGCAAAAAGAAAAGACGACTAACAAGCTGCTTGTCTTTATCTGCTGTCAGCTTCCTTCTTTGAAATTCGGTGCTCTAAGAAAAAAAGGCAATACAAGCATGAACTACTTTGCCTCAAAGCATTGTAAGTTCAAGTCCTATTTTTGGTCACCATTTTTTCTCACTTTCATGCTTGTTAACCACAAAGCACATTTTTGGCTTACAATTCTTTTTTTTATAGATATTCAAACTATGCCCCTTTAAACCTAGTGTTAGGTATTGTATTATGGAACTCCAAATAGTATGGTTTATATCATGCTATTTGGTTTTAGATTGAAAGCATTTGATTGTTCAGTTATAAGAATAGTTATTTTATACACTTATAATGGCACTACCTGAACTGAGTTTGCATTTAACAGTTTCTTATCTTATCCTTAAAAGAAATACATGAAACAGGGGTGTTACACTTTTTGTATGAGGGCAGTGTTTAGTATAACAGAGATACACCAATAAATTGTGTAGTCTGCTTAAAATGTCTATTTGTTTTTTAAACAGAGGAATACAAAGCCAAGAATACAGTATACTTGGTACTTTACCCAAACTTATTGGAATCATCATTCCTTTCTAAGCTCAGTTCTTTAGCTGGCAAATTAAAGGTATGTGGAATCTCTGTCTTACTTAATGTATTTGATTAATAACATTTTGTGGGTCTGTGTTTATTATGGCTAAATCACAGAAATAAAGAGCACTGCACCTGCACTAGAATGTAGGTCTGCACATAATTAAAAGTCTCTAAAGCTGCCCATCAAAAAAAAAAAACATTCTAAGCAATATGTGTCTAGTTTTGACTGTGAATTCTCCCTTGCACCTGGCGAGGTACAAACATGTTTGTCTTTCAGTGTTTTTCTGTTTTGCATGAAGACATCAGAGGACATGCATAATTAATATTAGTTTTGCATACCTGGTTTTTTAATATATCATGGCGAGCTGGCCTGTATATCGTTAGTATTTATTACTGATTGTTAGATTTTTTTTTTTGAGCACCACATGCCTCTCTAGAAATTCATTATTTACAGGAAGAAATAATACAGACATAGTTCTGCCAGTTTAGCAGTTTATCTTTGCATGGGCCTTTGTAATAAGCACAATAAAAGTATTGAGCACTAGCTGTGAAAAGGGTTTAGGAATTGCTCTTTATCATTTGACATGACAGTTATCTTAATTAAAGTCTGGAGGCTTGAATCTAACCACAAATATCTTTTTTTCCCTAGGTTGCTATTCGGATCCTGAGTTCATTCAATTTTTTTGTGAATCTGTTTGTTTGAAATTAAAAATGTTATTCAGGCGATAGTCCCTCCCAGCCAATGAACTTGAGTATATTTGTTCTCAGCAAGAATGGTTTATAAATGTGGATGAATGAGAAAAATAGGTGTAAACAGCTCAGTATCTGCATGCTTTGATGACACTAATTTTATTACAATCCTAGTAAAGTATGCATTATAGAAACAAATCGTTTGAGAATAACTGTGTGTTCCAGGTTACCAACACAGCCCCATATGAATACTTGTAGGAGGGGAGTGTATACGGTAATTACTGTACATTTATTTGTGGGTTCAATGGGAGCAGTCTGTAATAACAGATTTAAACATGCGTCGAATGACATGGTTAAGGTGTAAGATTGTAAAATAAACTTGCCTCTTTTGACTGAGGAGTGAAATTGTTGTGTGTAGCATAGCATATGATGCACAAGACATGCACCTGAAATGTGCTGGGGACTAACAGGTGATGGGTAAATTAATACTAATATCGGACTATCTTACCCAAGTTAACATTAGCTAGTCTAAGATTTATGCTAACTGGGATCTTAGGAAAAGGTTATGTTTTCAAAGACTAGTTTGGTCGATATCATGTGACATTGCTTAGTTACATGACATTATTTTTTTTAACTGGATGTGGCCATAACAGAAAAAATAAATCTTTTGGAAGGAATGGACAATGGAAAAATAATAGGTTTCAATTGACCATCCAGATTATTTTTAGATGATGGTCTTTAGTATCCCTAATTGCTTTTACACTAGTTTGACAGTGTACCAATAAAAACCTTTATAGGGTACAGCAGAGATGGCCCACATTAAAATTACCCACTTTTTGCAAGATAGCAATAAGAAACAAGACCTGGGAGGAAGAAAAACGTGGCTTCGTTGATTTCATTCTGCCAACTGGCTGCAGTATGCCTTAAAATATAAATAGAGCCTTTCTTTAGATTCCATTCCAGAATATACCATGCTATAAAATACTGTCTCCTTGCTTTTGGCTAAATAGCAAGGCATGAAGTGGAGATGCTTATAAGAAGGTATAATAATAATACAAAGAGGTATTATTTTCTTAAAGTTTGTGTCGATGTGGATTTTTAGAGTTAGACTATTGTACACCTTCAATTTTGTACAGCTCCCTCTGCACATTACACAGGTGAAATCTCTTCAGTTGTTCGATTCATTTACATTCTCTCAGAATGTTTTGTTTTGTTTTGCATAGCACGCTGTGCTACCTGTAGTGAAAAAACTTGACACTTTTATTGATCAGTATTCAAAATCCACACCCAATAGCACCAGGTCACCGCATCTTAAAATCCTGTAGTTTAATTGATTCTGCACACTCCTAGTATGTACTGTTTAGATCTATTTTTTTCTCTTTGTGTACTGTAGTATGACTATGAAGCAGTTATTTGGGAGCTTGAGTGTTTTTACAGTGTAATTCAGACTATAGTTCCCTTATGTGCCTCCTTCGCAATCCCCCTCCTTCCCCCATGCATTCCCCACTCTTGCCTTCATCCCTTCCAGATCAAAAGACGATCAGGGCCACAACATTACGTTTTCCAGCAGCCACCAGCTCTGCAACAATTTCAATAAAGAAGCCTCCTCCTATTCCTCCTGCCATTTTCTTCACATTTGCAGCCACTGCAAAGAAGCCCATTCATGTTTAATTTGTCTGTGCAAGCCCCACCCCCGGCCGAATTTCAGAAAACCAGATCTAATACTGCCAATGCACCTAAATCACCCTCATAAATATTTAAAGAAAGAATCAGACAACCAGTTTATTACAGGTCCCTTTTAAAGCCCCTCCTTTTCCCATCTTTCGCATTAACCCCATCAGGGTTGCAATACGGAAATACTCAGGCAAAAAGATTATCGACCTTTCCGCTCCCCATAACTCCACCACCCCCAGCTTTCCCCACGCTCCCCCTGCCCAAAACAAATATGATTCTCAAATCATTATTTTCAAATCTTGGCATCCCCCTAGCACTAGAAAAGACCCTGGGTCCTCTCAGTTTCATCGAGTTTCTAGGCATCACCCTGGATCATATCTATTTCCACTTTTCTGTCCGTTCCCCCTCCTACCAAACGTAATCTTCTGTCCTTCCTAGGCCATTTAAACTACGCCTGCTCCATGGCCCAAAGAATTCAGCACCATTCCTATACCTGATCAGTCCTCGTTATTGTACAAGAAGTATCCGGTCGCTATAGCCGCATTCCTTTGGGGGTCCTCCTGTGTCCACAATTCCATTCCTATCCACTCAGATAATTCAGCTACAGTCCAAATCATTAACAAAGGTCGTTCATCCTCCCACATATAGCCCAAGAAACAGCTCTTCTCAACATCACTCCCCACTCACTACAAACATACTGTTCATCCTGGAATTGCTTTAAAAATGTTCACATTGCATTCAGCATTCCCTTCCCTTCATTTTTAATACCTGTAGTATCATCCTTCATTATGTCCCTTAAGAATAGATCTATAATAGTTTCCTCTATCAAAGTTTCAATATCCAGTTTTTCCACAAACTTATTTTTGGTGCCCCCAGCTCTACACTCAGCAACTCACAAATTTCACTAATCCTGAAAAGGGCTTCAACGATCAGAATCTCATTTCCCCAGGCCCACCTACCTATCACCATCAACATACTCTCCCAGTGCATCTCATTTATTCGCTCCCGCTACTCCTCCCTGTTTTTAGAGAGAACCTTAGAAGCCCCCTTTTCTCCTAGCCTTCTTCGGGGTCCTCAGGGTGCATCGCCCTCAGAACCGCTGTTTATGAACGAAAACGGAGCAATTGTCACCCGCCACTGGTTCCTCTTTCACCTTTGCCAGATCTTTCCAGGTCTGGATTCGCAGCTGAGCAGTTCTCCTGTCATTCCTTCAAGATCGGAGCACAATCTTCAGCTTCTCACCACGGAGTTCCAGACTCCCTCATCAAACAGTTAGGTCGTTGGTCCACCAGTGCTTACCAAGTTTACATTAGAACAAATATTATAGATCTTAAAAATGCTTTTACTAAAATGTGCTCTTAAGTGTTAGCAGCCTGCCCAGAGGAAGGGCAGTCGGATCAGCCATGGATTCCCAGAGGTTTATTTTCCAACTGGGGTTTTGTTTTCCTCTCCTGCATACTGACGATCATTTGTTAAAGGTTGGCTAAACCTTCAAGTGGGCTATATCCATTACTACTCACGGCATTGAGACCTGCTTGTTCTTTTTGGGGGTCTCCGCCTCGTCCAGTCAGCCAGGCAGCGAGCCCTCAAACTAAGTTAGGTTTGATGCCAAATGAATGCGCATATACAACATACTTCTGTGTAATTTTGCATACGCCACATTATTCTCAAAAATATTTGTACTAAAACATGTTGTGATTGGTGTTTGTCCCGAACTACTGAATGTTGAGTTGGTTGGATGTTGATCATTACATGACGCAAAACTGGGAAGGAATTCCCAGCCAATTCATTATACACAATAAATATATTTTGAAATATTTTGGAATTACTTTGAAAAAAAAAATAAAGGCCAGATTTTCAAACTGTTTACTTAAATATTTTTTTTTCTAATACTTTCCTTATAATCTGCTTAAAATATGCATGCTTTGTTTTGTGTTTATTCATTTGTATGGTTTTCAAGAGCAAACCATTAAGTCTTGTGACCTAGCCTCCACAAGCAAACACAAATAGGTATTTTTATTTCTTAAACACAGGTATTCTGAATGCTAATCCCATTTCAGGTATGACTCCTAATATGACCGTGGGATTGTGAGAAACTCGTTGAACCAAAAAACACTGAACATAATGTAATGGCTCCACCAAGTTATTTGAGCCCTGAAAACAGATTCCTGTACCATAACAGTACTAGTAATTTTGGTTTCAAGTAAATGCCTTTTTATTCAAATCACCATACGGAAACACTCAAAGCTTGGGGTTACTTCTGCAGAAGTGCTGAAGACAGTAATCCCTGGTATTCCACCAACTGGTGATCCCAGTGACAGACACATTTTAGCAATTTAGAAATAACTGGGAAAACAGTTATTACCCAGTTCTATATATCAGGCATTTAGGAAACTGGTGTTTCAGGAAAATACAAAATGAATTTAAGTAACTTTAGTATGGAATGAGTAGAAACTAAATAGGCAGTTCAGCAAGCTGTCACAGGAAAAGTCATATGACAATGAGCATAAGATGCCATCCAATGTGAACTAAGATTCATTATTTGCTTTCCACAGAGGCCTGGTGCTTTGCACCAAACTTCTTGAATACTTTTTGCTGAACTTACCTTTTAAAGCACCTGGTACTTTGTTAATAAATAGAATCAGAACAGCAGTCATTAGACTTAATGACCTCCAACAGTATTAAAACTTCACACTATCCCTAGAGAGGATCCCTGATTTGGTACAAAGAGGATCTTTTGATTTATGTGGGATTCTGGCATTCAGATATTGTAGCTCTGACAATATTGACTGCAGGATAGGATTTAACCACCAAAGGCTGGCTTTCATACAGCCTTAAGTCACCACAGAAGAAAATGGGGATAAGCATCTTTGCTAGAGTCAGCACACTGGTAATATATGAATGTCATGTATTATCAACAGCCAACCAAGGGTACATACACAGCCGCCAGTGCCCCAATCTGCTATCAATTAGAAGATTTATACACACTTTTATGGAAGTCTGGCATCTAATTAGTTGTTGAAATTAATATGCTCCTTGTTTCGTACTTTATATGACAAAATCAAATATCCAGGACACTCTTCAAAAAAGATATGATTGTTTTGTTTTTTTAATCAATCAATAGAAGGCAATTATGGTTTGACAACCAAGCTGATGACAACCTTGCAACCCAAGACAAAAATAACAGACATCTTAAAGGACTTCCTAAATCTTAACTAACCAAAAGCAGCTGTCCAGCTGGAAAGATACAACGCCACTCTTTGGCAGATTGTCAAATGTTATATAATTTCAACTGCCACATAGCCATGGCATGGTTATGGCATGATGGGAGTAATTTTAGCAATGCTCAGAATACAAACTGGTAAGTGAGCAACCTTATTTTTTTTATTTATTTTTTATTTTTTACTAAACCTATTATTATGACTGAAATATTTTTATGTATAGACCTGATACGTCACTAGTCAAGAAATGAAGACAGTAATTGAATGTAGTTACTTGATTTATCCAGGTATGGCAATTGATTTACTCCCAAAATGGACACATAAAATCCCCCCAAGTTAAAAAAACCAAACAAACAAAAAAAAAAAAACTACAGTTTCTATTATGTTTAGATTTACTTAGGCTGAATAATGCTTTAAGAGATGGCTGACAGGTGTACTGTGCACAGAAACTATTACATGGTTTCATTTCCAGTTGATATTCTATATTAAAAAAAACTTGGTACTGTATATACTTTGGCATTCAATCCAGTTACTTAAAACTATAAATCTGTCTATTCACAGATAGCTTGGCATGCAAATCTATAAAAATGTAAGTTAATAACATAAACTTTTTTTTTTTTTTTTTTCAATAGCTATCAATTTTATCAGGCTATTAACTATTGTTTCTATTGTATTCCGCCACAACAAAAGGGCAAAATCTCACTTTGATGCCAAAGCGAAGTTTGTGATTTAAACATCCTATCTCTAAACTTAACTTTCGACTTCAAAACGCTTCTCAGTGGTAACTTCAAGGACTGTGTCATTTGGCGCTGAAACGTAATTTTCAGAAAAATAAAACTTTTAAAAATACTAATTAAAATACGACTTGATTGAAAGTGTTAAAAGCATGTGATGAACAATCGTGTCGGCGTTTAAGTTGTGCAACTACTGCAGAATTGAGTACTGCATACTTTTGTTAATATAAAAAACGTAACGCAAGCACAACATGCTGAGGGGGACACCTATTGGCAGTGATCTACAGGGATACCTTTCTTTGGGAAACTGCTGGAGACTCTAGTCAACATCACATCATTGGAAGTATGCTGGCTGACTAGCTAATTTCAAAACCTTTTGCAAAAACAACTCTACACACAATTGTAACTTTATAATCCTCAAAAGCAATAAATGACGATACAACGACGCATGCAAAATGTTTATATAAAATAGTTACCTTCTTCTGCAGATTTCATGTTGGTGAAGGAAGAGAATAAATGAAATTCCAATGTTTCCTTTGCCAGAGCTGAAGAAACCAATGGTCCAAATGCAAACTTTGAGACACTCAGGCTATTATTATTCTGCATTCAACCAACCGCTTTTCTCCTTCCTTGATAATAATAATAATTCTATATATATATATAAAAAAAAGTTTTTTTCCCTTTGCAGGAAAAGATGAAAATACAATTGTTTTTATTCTGAGTTATATTGAAGCAGTCCAAGTGACAGTGACTGGCTGAAATGGAAGACAAAGAACCTGTGTGTGCATTAAAGAAGTTTTAGATGAATGACTGACTCTCTTTCCTTAGAGACCGCGAATGGCTGGTGTTTTGGCTCTCTGATGGTAATGTAATTGAGAATGTCATCTGCTCTGGGTCTCTCTCTGACGCAGGATTGCTCGTGGCTCCTGTCTTTTTAAAGCTGGAAAACACCTTCGAACCCTCCCTCCGCCCTCTCATGGTGACGTAACCCACACTCTGCCAGCTCCTCACCGAAATCAGAGGGAGGACACAGACCTTGAACATGCTGCACAACTAGAAAGTTGTGGATTGACAGATAGAATGAAAATGTGACGGGCCACTGCTTTAAAAACGGACGCAACCCCAGCCAAGCCACCTTATACAGTCACAGTTTATTTTATTACTTAAATGTTTTCAGTTAGGTCCTCGGAGAAAGAGAGCTAGGGTAAGGGTCCGTCCAAAATTATCAACTTTTCTTGAAAGCGTGCGCTGGCAGGTGGGCGGGTATGACATTTATAGAGAGCTTCAAATATTTACATGCCTTCCTGAAACAATACTGCAGACAACAGAGGTGTTATTTTTGTCAGAGTTCATGATATTTACATTTTGGTTAAGAAAAGTGATCCTGAACACGTTTCATTGGCACAGCGCATGGGGAGTAAAGAAAAACTTCAAGGGAGTCAACACGCTTACATTAGGTAATTTTTCTTAGGTTTACAACTTTTTTTGGCCCTATTCTATAAAGTTCCATTCTGATTAAATGTGTTTATCAATAAAACAATTAAATAATTTGAATGGCAGATGTTACAGTATCTTATAATTAAATGAAAATAGGCTACTGTTTATTTCTCCATGTCTGAAACTGTTTGTTTTCTTTGTTGTACTGTTTAATACTATTCAGTTTCATTTTGAAATCGGATTAGAAAACAAACCTGCAACAAGGTAATAAGACAAAGACCTTGCTTAATAAAAAATAAACTGGCCAGCTCATACCTGACGTACTGTACGCAGCTTCCAGGTATTTGCATTAAGACTCCAAGCTGGAGGAACATATGAGGTGCCGTTTAGGACACAATTCACCCACTGATATTCACATACACTATATACTGAAATGCACACACTGTGTACTGACATGCATACACTATACTGAAATGCATACACTGTATACTGACATGCATACACTATATACTGAAATGCATACACTGTGTACTGACATGCATACACTATATACTGAAATGCATACACTGTATACTGACATGCATACACTATATACTGAAATGCATACACTGTATACTGACATGCATACACTATATACTGAAATGCATACACTGTGTACTGACATGCATACACTATACTGAAATGCATACACTGTATACTGAAATGCATACACTGTATACTGACATGCATACACTATATACTGAAATGCATACACTGTATACTGACATACATACACTATATACTGAAATGCATATATATATATATATACTGAAATGCATACACTATATACTGAAATGCATACACTGTATACTGACATGCATACATCACACACTGAAATTTACGCATACACTGTACACTGAAACTCATACACTCTACTGAGACGGATATACTCTATACTGAGATGCATACACTGTATAGTGAGATTACTTGCTCATTCACTCTATACTGAGATCGGTCATCAGTCACGTGAATTGTACTCTACACCCACATTTTAGAAAATTGCTTGATGCACACCCATCATTTTAAAGATTACAGACAAGACGACAGGTCAAAGTGTGTATTTTTCTTGACGAGAGTTCTTTTCTTTTCAAACATGAAGTTTCATTCTGAATTTATTATTTTTACTTTTGTGTTCACTACTAATCCTCTAGTTCAATCCAACGATGAGGAGATCATTGAATATTTTGTTCAACACGAGACTCAAAACAGGGAGGCACATCTCTCTCTCTCTCTCTCTCTCTCACTCTCGCCGCTCTCGCTCTCTCTCTCTC
The DNA here is from genome assembly GCF_902713425.1 of Acipenser ruthenus. Classification (NCBI taxonomy): domain Eukaryota; kingdom Metazoa; phylum Chordata; class Actinopteri; order Acipenseriformes; family Acipenseridae; genus Acipenser; species Acipenser ruthenus. The sequence goes on from NC_081192.1 coordinate 34,728,174, forward strand.
TATATATATATATTGTAGCGAAATCTTAACACCTTGAGAATGAGCTTTCAGGGCCAAACTCGATATTTATTAAAACACTAATAAATGATCAAAGACAATCTGTTGTTAAGTAATAGGTCGCTGTGGGCCATGACCTATTCCGCTAAAACTAACCAATCACCAGCAGGTCCTGTGGTCCATGCCTGTCACCCATAGGCTGTTCAACTCGTCTGATTGTGCGCTGTCCCATCATGACCGATGTGAAACACAGCCCCTCCCACTCCAAGTGTTCCTGCAATTCACAGACATACGTTACATTATATATTAATATATTATTAATAAAATAACATCAGACAGTGAGTCACCATGTATTTTTGTAAAAAATAATAAAGAAAACTCTTTGACCTGTCGTCTCGTCTGTAATCTTGAAAATGGCGGATGTGCAGCAAGCAATTTTCTAAAATGTGGGTGTAGAGTACAACTCACGTGACTGATGACCGATCTCAGTATAGAGTGAATGAGCGAGAATCTCAGTATATAGTCTATGCGTCTCAGTATATAGCATATGCATCTCAGTATATAGTGTTTGCATTTCAGTATATAGTTGTGACAGAGAAGAAATGAATCCTAGTCAACAATCTCCCTCACGACCTGTGAGGGCGCTGTGTAAAGGGAACAGTGTGCCCCGGACTGGATGGTTTGACAGTTCATTCCAGGGTCAATACCAGAAGTCATCGCCTTAATGTGGTAGACGATGTGTCAGTCACGGATTGGAGGATATGTGATTGGACACCACCGAAGGGGGCGTGACTGAGGGTATTTCAGGGGATATGGCCGAGCAATCTGTTCCTTTGTTATGGTTGCAAACTGAGCGGTGATAGAGCCATAAAGAAACCGTGAATGTTTGTATTTGTTTGTTAACCACTGTTTGTTTGTATTTAATAGACGGCTAACAACCAGGAGCTGTTGCTGTCAAGTCAGCATCAAACCCGAATTACCAGTAGTTCACTAGTCACTTATAATTGTGTAGTCACCACCAGCACGGGAGCACCATGAGAAAGGACACAGAGCCATGCCTCTATTCTTGTATTTTTATTTTGGGACTGAAACCCAGTATTATGTAGCTGTGCAGCTACACATTGCTGCGTAGTTGCCAGCGTTATTATTTAGCGGCACCAAACCACATAAAAAGGAAAATAAAGAACAATTTGGACCGTGGACTTTGTGTATTATTGTCTGAGTACTCTTCACCTCTTCACCTGCGCACTGCAATCCACTTTGCCACAATAGTGTATGTGAATATCAGTGGGTGAATTATGTCCCAAACAGCACCTCAAAGGAACAACACCCCCTTTGAATCCAGGTGCTTATTTTAACACATTTTGGAACTGGGTAGTAAGCACAGTCTTCCTCAAATTACTATCAAGTTGTTTGTCAGGATGAGGTAGCCCATGTCTCTTGCATCCCTTTTATTTGTTCTGCATTTCTTGCCCCGGGTCACCAGGTTCACTCTTTGGGAACTCAACTAATGTTTAGTTTTCCTTCTATACTTTTGCATCATTAGTTTGAGCTGTATGTTAATAAAGTGTACATTTAAATAAGTTCTACACCAAGCAACAGGTATGACAGACTCAATCTTTTTATTTTTTATTTATCAATTAATTAATTCGTTTATTCATTCATTTAATTAAAAAAACTTCCAGCTTCAGCTTTTTACTTCATCTGATGCATTACCTGAATGCCTATGTGTTTTTGCAGTTTAAGATACAATAAACCAGTAAAAAGTGTATATTTTCACATTCACGTACAGAATAACACTGTGGGTGGTATATTCTTAAAATCTTGTTATAGTATTGTCTGGTGCAGTCTTTCATAACACTGCAACAATCATCAAATTATTCCATTCTTTATTATGATCAATCCCTTATTCTGATAATGTAATCAAAATACTAGAACTATAATATTAAAAAGTCCCTGTATTAAGGAAAAATTGTTTCAATGTTCATCTTTGTGATACTCAAGGAAATGAATGGATTAGTCTGTTTAGCCAACTTTTCGCAACCATACTGTAAATCGGAATTCAAATGATCTAATAAAAAATAACTGAGGGCCTTTCCCTACTGCCTTTGTAGCTTAATCTGTTTATAGTGCTGAGATATTTTATCGTTGCCAATATTATTATCAGTGTTTAGGTTCCAGAGCTGTATAATTAATGACAGTTTAAATCATTCAGATAGTAAGTCACAGGGAAAAAAAAAACAGGGCACAAGAAACCCATAGGGGTTGTTTTAATCTTGAGGAAGGGCTGCCAGTTGAAACAGATGAACACATTTAAATAATCACAAGCAGATTGCACAAATCATTAATAGCATCACAATGACTTTCTTTAAATAATATGCAAGCTCCAGAGGTGTTTTTTTTTTTTTTAATTGAAGGCGTGGGTCTATGATAATGTGCTAAAACACATAGAATTGCCTATATGCTCTAGAAAAACAAGACAGTTGTGTACAAGCAATAGTTTCACAGCAAGAAACAATATGGATTCTGTTAATGGCACATATTTAGGAGGAAGTGGCATGGCAGGAGCAGGCTTGAAACTACTCTTTTACACTCACATATGTGTTAAAATAGATTTGTACTTACAGCATTTCAATCCAGTGTTATTCCACAGACATAAGAACATAAGAACATAAGAAAGTTTACAAACGAGAGGAGGCCATTCAGCCCATCTTGCTCATTTAGTTGTTAGTAGCTTATTGATCCCAGAATCTCATCAAGCAGCTTCTTGAAGAATCCCAGGGAGTCAGCTTCAACAACATTACTGGGGAGTTGGTTCCAGACCCTCACAATTCTCTGTGTAAAAAAGTGCCTCCTATTTTCTGTTCTGAATGCCCCTTTATCTAATCTCCATTTGTGACTCCTGGTCCTTGTTTCTTTTTTCAGGTCAAAAAAGTCCCTTGGGTCGACATTGTCTATACCATTTAGAATTTTGAATGTTTGAATCAGATCGCCGCATAGTCTTCTTTGTTCAAGACTGAATAGATTCAATTCTTTTAGCCTGTCTGCATACGACATGCCTTTTAAACCCGGGATAATTCTGGTTGCTCTTCTTTGCACTCTTTCTAGAGCAGCAATATCCTTTTTGTAACGAGGTGACCAGAACTGAACACAATATTCTAGGTGAGGCCTTACTAATGCATTGTAGAGTTTTAACATTACTTCCCTTGATTTAAATTCAACACTTCTCACAATATATCTGAGCATCTTGTTAGCCTTTTTTATAGCTTCCCCAAATTGTCTAGATGAAGACATTTCTGAGTCAACGTAAACTCCTAGGTCTTTTTCATAGTTCCCTTCTTCAATTTCACTATCTCCCATATGATATTTATAATGCACATTTTTATTGCCCGCATGCAATACTTTACACTTTTCTCTATTAAATTTAATTTGCCATGTGTCTGCCCAATTCTCAATGCTGTCTAGATCATTTTGAATGACCTTTGCTGCTTCAACAGTGTTTGTCACTCCTCCTATTTTTGTGTCATCTTCAAGCAATTGCAAATGATTATATACATACAGGATCCCAGCATTAATTATTGTGATTTCATGCCATGACATATTTCCCAAGAGACGTCCTTTACAGTACCTGAGATGGAGGAATGGTCAAAAACAGCCAAAACATGTCTGTTTACAACATAAAAAATACAGAGAATCTACTTTAAAGATTTATTAGTGGTTTCATTTTAGTAAACGTTTTAACATAATATTTTAATTCTGTTTTCAGGAGCGAGACAGAAAACTACAGCTATAGCCAAATGTTTTGCATCACCTAGAATTTTAGAGAGATACGGTATAATTACAAAAAAAAACCAAAAAACTATATGAACATAATTTAGATATTTTATTTAATATCATGTAATCAAAGAAACTACAAAATGAAATAAGTTAACATTACATTATTCTGCAGGTTTCATTAGACTTTATGAAGCAAAATGAGTTAATTCTATAGGGTGATGAAAAGCGGCGGCTTGGAGAGTAGCAACGTGGGAGAAGTGCTTCGTGGAAAAGTGCAGAGCGGTTTAAAAGCAGTTTGAAAGCAGGTTGACAGCTGCAGAAACTAAACTGAAGCTTACAAAAAATTTTTAAAAATTAACATGGCCTTCAAGGCTGTGACACCTACATGATGTGGGAAATCCGAGAAAACCCAGCAGACCTGAACTAAGTGTGTGTAAAGTGTTGCAAGATCCAGGGCTTGCTTCAATGAGTAAGTATGCTAGAAAGAGAGCTGCACAAAATGACAGAGCAACAGGAGTTTGAGGAGCTGGCACACCACGATTTCTTGGAAGAAAACCACCAGGGAGATAGAAGAGGGACGAAACAGCTGGGTTCAGGTAGGCAGAGACAAGGAAAAAAAAGAAACGTAGTCGAACACAACCGCCAGAAATCAAAACATCAAACAAATTAGACCCACTTCAAAATTTAGATGATCAAAACCAGCATCAAGAGAACGAAAGGAACAACATCCAGGACCCCATAAATGGTGCTGGCCAGGCAGCAAAAACAAGGGAGGTCATGGTTGTTGGGACTTTATATTGAGAAACACAGCAAGTTCAGTGCACAGTCTGGATCCCCTTACAACAACAGTGCTGCCTTCCGGGAACCTTTGTCACGCACATCACTGAGGACGTGGACAGGCTCCTAGAACAAACAGGAGATGAGTTTCTGGGATACTACCGGCATCTTGCAAAGGACCATACAGACAGCTGGAAAATAAATAATCTAAATGCATGGCTGAAATCGTGGTGCACACAGGAATGCTTCCCCTTCCTTGAACATTGGATCCCATTCTACAACAAGGACTATCTATATAGGCGGGACGGACTACACTTAAATAAAAAGGGAACCAATCTACTCGGAGAAAGGATCCTCGATTTAAACTAGAAAGGAAGGGGGGAGAAATCAACAAAAAAACAGAAGGGAGACTACAAAACAAGGGCAACAACTCAGGTAAGACAGCCATTAAATGTATTTATCGAAAAGCTAGAAGTCACAAAAACAAAATGTTACAACTTGAAGCCACTGCACTAACAAGTAACAATGTGATAGGTGTTACAGAAACTTGGTTATCTGAGAGTGATGGAGACGAACTAAACCTAAAACTAAACTAGACCAACTAGAGGGGGGCATGCCTTGATTTAGTCTTTTCAAATAACGAAGACAGAATAACTAAAACAGAGGTCAGAGAACCATTAGCCAACTAAGATCACAACATGGTCTCATTTGAAGAGCTTATTAAAACCCCAAAAGTATACACTTTTAAAAAGGTAAACTATGAAGGAATGAAACAGAGACTAACAGAAGTAGATTGGAGTAAACTAGAGAAAACGTCCACAGAGAAAGGATGGCTATTTTTAAAAAATGTAGTCCTAGATGCACAAAATAATTACATCCCAAAAGTAGACAAATCAAAATCTAGAACAAAATTGCCAAAATTGTTTAATAGATCAATTAAAAAAAATATTCAGAGTAAAAAGGCACTTTAGAGAGCATTTAAAAGGGACCGAGAACAAAGTACACAGAAAGAGTACTTGAAACTGCAAGCACAAGTCAAAAAGGAAGTTACAAAGGCCAAGAGAGAGATAGAAATGAACATTGCCAAGGGGGCTAAAACCAATTCCAGAAAGTTTTTCCAATATTATAACAGCAAAAGAACATTCAAGGAGGAAGTAAAATGTCTAAGAGATACAGATGGCAACATCATAGATGATTGCAAATATATTAAATGATTACTTTTCACCAGGTAACTACAGACCAATAAGCCTGACTTCTAGTATATATAAACTCATGGAAACTATAATAAGATCCAAAATGGAAAATTACCTATATGGTAACAGTATCCTGGGAGACATGGTTTTAGGAAAGGGAGATCGTGTCTAACTAACCTGCTTGATTTTTTTGAGGATGCAACATCGACAATGGATAATTGCAAAGCATATGACATGCTTTATTTAGATTTTCAGAAAGCTTATGACAAAGTCCCTCTTAAAAGATTAGCTCTCCAAATCAGGTCTTTAACTGCTTCCTCTGCATGCTCCCTTCCCAGGCAGTGTATGCACCTGTCGTGCTTATCCTGTGCTAGAATGTTTCTCTTGCAGCCAGCACAGTGAAACCCAGGCATGGTGCAATGTTGAAAAAACAGTTCAGCTGTGCAATGTATGAGTACAAGAACAGACAGTAAGCTGACTGGTGCTGAAAACTGTTGTGTACAGTGTACATAAAAATGGAGCACTGGTAACAGTCTTGGTGTCAAACCGGACTGAACCGGGTCACTGGTACCGATTATGGTATGAGCTAGATGACTTGTTCCAACCTTGGTACCAATAAAGGTGACTGGTACCTACTTTGGTACCAGCTCTAGTACCGACTGGTACCAGCTCTGGTACTGACCAGGTGACTGGTACAGGCCCTGATACCGAGTGGCAGACCTGTCAACTCTCCCGTATTCACTGGGACTCTCCCGTATTTTGGACCCTTCTCCCAAACATCACCCGGGACAGATTTTGTCAAAACTCTACTGTTAAACCCTCTTATGTCAGCAAATGTCATGGCTGGTGTGTGTTTTCTGCAATCCTCTGCAATCTGCAATCAGGATTTAGGACCCAGCGGAGCCCTGTGGCAGGCATGCATTCAGTGCACGAGGCAAGTTCACATACTTAGCCACGCACCTGCACCCCCTTGCTAAAACACTTGCTAACTATATATATATATATATATATATATATATATATATATATATATATATATATATATATGAAAAGGCACTAACAAGAATTTAATATCGACTCCCAAACAGCCAAGCAGCAACGGAGAGTACGTGAACTTAGCAGCAACAAGGTACTGAATCCCGGAGAAGGGGCAGGAGAGCCGCCAGCTTCGCACAGGGCACACGGCCACTCATCAGAACCTAAAGCTAAGAAGAATTGTTGCTAAAAAGCTAAATTATTTCAAAATATGAAAAAAGTGAATTCATAAACTTCTCTGTTTTTATGGCTTAAAGTCAGAGCTCACTCCTTCCTCAGGCAGGCTGAAAGAACAAAAATGGCGCTGAGCCTTATGCATCACTCATATTTATCTCCTGGGGGCGGAGATGACGTCTGTCGCATACAGGGCTCTTAAAGGAGCAGCTTTGATATAAGTGCTCTGGTAATTCGGGCTAGAAGAGGTTATATCCCATTAGGTAATGGTTACATTTTGTACTTGAAATGGAAATTTTGGCCATAGCTGTATGTTCTCCGAAACCATTTCACCATTACATCAGGCTCGTTTTATACATGGACTGTATCTAGACTGGCTGTCAACTGTTGAAAGTTCATGATACATACAGCAGCTATACTTCACCTATCCCAGACTGTTGTTACTTTTTACCCTGGCCTACACCATAAGTATAATTGCTGACAGGTGGTGTGTTCACAGTGGTCTTTATACTAATCTTAATTACGCACGTATATATTGGTTATTATTTTGTCCTGTTGTCACAGAGAAATAAGGCCTCTTTTATTCAACCGGATGATGACAACTATGATACATATGGAGCATGCTGGAGTCACACTAGTTGCATTCAACTGTGGTAATCTGCATCACAGCAAGGGCAACATGTTACTGTCTGCCCAGTATATAATAGGTGTGTTGTCCATTACAGATATTGTACAAAATGAACGAAGACTTGAGATCACTGTCAACTGGGGTAAAACTATACATAACTAAATTAAACATATGTTCTGGCTCATGCCTTCATCAGAGTCACTGCAATGCAGTTCACTATACTTGTCTCAAATTCTTGGTTGGAAAAGCAGCACACTACACGAAAGTAACATTTTCACTCGTCCCATGCTTTGCATGCAAGAATGCCTGGTTGCTTTAATCCAGGGAGAAGTATAAACTCATGTGACTCATAAATAGCACAATGGTTGCAAAGAAACTCCAAAAGCTGCTGGGAGATGCAGTTTTCAGGAATTTTCTCTTTCCGAGCAATAAGCAATCAATCACTGTGTCTTCTGTGAGTCAAATGATTCCAACTAGGAAATCTCAGGAAAAGCTGAAAAGCTTTTGATGTTCAGACTTTTCTTTTACTCTAAAAAATATTTCCACGTGGGGTTTCATCACCAGGAATTTGAGACAAGAATTACTCTTCATTAAGTTTATTGTTTACTACATTATTAAAAATGCAAGTCCTTTATTTATTTTCTCATTGTGTTGTTTTGGACATGCAAAGGCATATGTATTATTTTAAGTGGCAATTTTATTTTAAACTTTACAAAGCAATGTGATAAAGACACATCAGGAAGATGATTGTCACATGACTAATATATAACTGATGCCCAAGTTAAAAAAAATGTGTCAAAAATACTTGTGGTTACAATTCTAGCTGCTTTCACGTCATTACAAAGCTGTTTTAAGGTTATAACAATAGAATTACAGAACTAGATCCAGTGTAGAATTCTATTTAAGATGTAGATGTCAGGTCAAGCAAGTGATCTGTTAGTATCATGGTAAATATTAAAATGATTCTTTTACAATATGTGGAATAACTTCTTGTCTTCACAAGTGAGACATAAAGACTGACAGGTGCAAAGACAGAGAGACACCTCCATATATGTCCATTATCTGTTAAATAATGTTAATACCAAGTTTAATCACAATTGGATAAGTGTTTTTCCAAATATATGGACACATATAATCAGTACCATAAAGATATTCACTGTAATTCACGCACATAATTCCAGTAGTTTTTTCATCAGCTCCCAGGTGTAACACAAAAGGGATATCATGTGCCAGCCTCATGACCTCGGGCTGATAAGACTGGGAAACCACTCATTGTGTTACAGGCTGTCCTGTGCCTGTGGCATGGTTCACTCTATATAATAATTGCCCCTTGATAATGAAGTGTGGATATACTAGCGCCCCAGCGCCTTCAACATCCTTACCTTCAATCGACTGGACCTGTCCCCAAGCGTGCACCAGTGTGGGGTCGCTGTGTTGGTCCCACACCAGGTCCGCGCTTCGGTCCCACACATCCCGAATATCGGGAGGGGCCGGTGTAACTTCTGCCCTGGATGGCCCAGTAACCTTGCCCTCTCTGTCACACTGTGTACCGACTCCCTTTGATTGGTGTTTGATACCAGCCGAGCTTTCTCCCACCAGACCCCAACCTCGTCTCATTGATGCACCTTCCTATTTCTTGATTCATCTCTTTCTTTGTTTTGCTAGGACGAAAAAGGGAAGAAAGCAAGTCAGCTTGTAAGTGAAAAATCTCAACAATCGTTTTCCCTTGCTTTTTTGCCATGTTTACGTGTACGGTCGAGACTGCCTTTATAAGCAATTATTTAGACTCTGGCTAGTCCCAGCCCAGAATTACTGGGTGTGGCAGCCTTTCCACCACCCCTACTACGAGGTGACACTGCATCGGTCCTGCGGATATATCCATTTTTAGTGTGGGGTATGCCACCGTATCTCCATGGATACAGGAGATCGCCACCTGACCTTGTGGCTGCCACAACACACCGCCCAAGAGAGCTGTCCGAATTAAGGTCTGCCCACACCCCGAGTCCAATAATGCATGGGTACTCACTTTTCCGACAACCACATCAACGATACAAGACTGGACAAAAATTCAAAAGGCATAATAATAGGGGCATGCTATAGACCGCCAAATTCAGACACAGAGCAAAATAATCTGTTATACAAGGACATTAGAAATGCGTGCAGCAAAGGAGAAGCCATATTAATGGGGTGTTTTACCAGCACACTCAATCCCCTGGTGGGATTTCTGTGTCTCTGTGTTATACAGCCTTGAGGCCTCAGTGTTTCAGCTCCGTCGACGTTCCAGAGCTACACACCTCGACTGAAATGTCTAATCTCCACCTGTGCACGTCCTGCAGGCGGAAATTGCCTCCAGCAGGACAAACACACTCTCTGTGCGAGGTGCCTGGGCATTGAGCACGCCTCTGCTGCCTTGGCAGACAGGTCGTCCTGCTGCTTTCCGCCGGGTCCAAGGAGAGCACCCTACAAAAAAGACATTCTTATCCATCCAGCGCACAGGAAATATTCCCTTACAATGCAGCCTACCTGTTGGATGACAGGGTAGCTGCTATTCGCAAGTGCCTGGCCCTGTTTCAACCAGGGTCCACAGTGCAATTAGTATTGTGCCAGAAACTACTGGGTCTGATGGCCACAGCGTCCTCAGCTATTCAACTGGAGTTACTTCACATGTGCCCACTTCAAGCGTGGCTCAAGGCCTTTTCGGCTACACCCCAAGTGTGACAGACACCGTCGGCTGACAGTGTCTCATCTCTGCTGGAATGCGCTACACTGGTGGAAGCAAGCCCCTCACCTGAGGGAAGACGTAAAGAAGGATTTACAACCTTCAAGTGGTGACGATAGATGCATCCAACCCCAGTTGGGGGGCGGTCTGGGCAAGCAGAGGAGTCCGCGGATCCTGGTCGGGCCACTGGACATCCCTGCACATAAATGCGCTAGAGCTGACAGCTGTCTACCTCGCGTTACAACATTTTCTCCCTGTGCTCCTCAGAAACCATGTCCTTGTCCGTACAAACAACATCCCCGGGGTTACACTGCATAGCCTTTCGGCTACTGATCTGGGCACAGAGGCACCTACTGTTCCTCCGGGCTGTACATCTCCCATGAGTGGTGAACTGGGCGGCGGACCTCCTCTCCAGGGAGGGTCCTCACCTGTCAGAATGGCGACTGCACCCTCAGGTGGTGCAGCGCATTTGGGAATGCTTCGGGGAAGCCCAGGTTGACCGCTTTGCCACAGCAGAGACGACCCATTGCACCCTGTGGTTCTCCCTCCGCAACTGCGGAGGTCCACTAGGCATCGACGCCCTAGCACACGAATGGCCCAAAGCGCTTTTATACACTTTCTCGCCTATACCGCTGCTCCCTGCCTTCCTCGAGAAGGTCAGGAGAGAGGAAGCGACTGTTTTTCTGGTGGCCCCCAGATGGCCCAGGAGAATCTGGTTTTCAAACTTCTGCCAGCTGCTGCAGGACCAGCCCTGGGAGATTCCACTGTGCATGGATCTCCTCAGCCAGACGAAAGGCACCCTCTGGCACCCAGAACCAGGCAGACTCCAGCTGTGGGTCTGGCCCCTGAATGGGACCGTCTGTCTTTCCGAGGGCTCTCAGATGCAGTAGTTAGTACACTAGGGCTTCTTTCACAAGAGCGTTGTATGCCTATAAGTTATTTTGCAGTTTCTACAAGATCTACTAGAGGCGGGTAAATCCTAGCAGCCATATCTGCTTGCTACGTTCCCATCGACTCATTATCCCCGAGTGCTCATATTCTGATGACCCATTTTCTAAAGGGTGCTCGGCGGTTGCGACCTCCTATAAAGGACGTCCTCCCCGAATGGAGTCTAGATGTGGTATTCGAGGCTCTCTCTAAGGCCCAGTTTGAGCCCATACATTCAATAGAGCTGAAGTATCTCTCTATGAAGACAGCCTTTCTATCACCTCCGCTAAACGGATCAGTGAGCTACAGGCACTGTCCGTACACAGTTCCTGTATGCGGGTTTAGGACGATGGAAACAGGGTATCGTTGCACACGAACCCTGCTTTCCTCCCTAAGGTGATTACAGCGTTTCACTTGAATCAATCAGTGGAACTAGAGACTTTCCATCCCCCTCCCTTTGCGGAGGAGTCGGATAGGAGATTAAATTTCCTCTGCCCAGTTCGGGCATTGAGATGCTATGTGAATAGAATGAGAGCGCTGTGTCAGTCTGACCAGCTCTTCGTTTGTCATGGTAAACTACCCCGCATACGTTTACCAGGTTCTACCAATTTAATGTTGTAGATCCCTCTATGTCTTTAATAGGCACTAGGGTCCTTGAGGTTGCACGCTCACACCACCAACACTAGATGGCGGTAGCGAGATGTCCCTCAGATGCTGTGCGCTCATTCTCCCTCACGACGGCTCTGGTATACTTTCCCAAAAGTATTCAATTTGGCGGTCATCTTCGAATTGAAAGGGAACGATAGGTTACGGATGTAACCCTGGTTCCCTGAACCTTGTGAGGTCACATCACTCGCATTCGCGGGTTCAATGCAAAAGAGACTGATTCTCCGCTCAATGACAATTTATTACCTCAGTGAGGCGGGACCGAGGATGTCACTCTGCGGAGGGGCCTATCGGCAGCTTTGATATAAAATGCTCAGCGAATACCTGACCATCAGGCATATCCCAAAAGTATCTATCCAGGATGCTAAATTAATCAAACACATCTAGAGCTGATTAACTCAATTCGGCAGGTACACATGCAGGAATTTCAACTTTACAAAATAACAAAATAAAAGCTGTTTACCTGTGGTGTATACTTAGTGTTCCACGTTTCCAGTTTATTCTTAATTTTTTTTTTAACTGGACGCTGGTTTTTACTGATTTATACCTGATTTTTGTCTATTATTCATTATTTTCCCAGTACTATTTTCTAGGAAATACACAATATTTTGATTAAAATGCTGTTTTATTTTAACTCTGACATTGTAATAAGCAGCCTACACTGTATATCCTAAGATACAGCAGACGTTTAGACGTCAGATGATAAAATAACATTAAAACGTGGTTCTCAGTCACTTCACAAACACATTATCACCTGATTATGTTGGCCAATCAAAGTCTGATTATTATGGCAATTGCTGGGCGTAGTAACTACTAGCTTGATCAAAAACTAAATTAAATTACTTACACGAAAATACAATATTTTTAGTGGATGAGGAATGGCGAGAAAATGTAAATCAGTTTATCAATATTCAAAAGAAAACAAAAAAGTATGCAAAAAGCAAAAATAGCAGAAGTGGGTCAGATGAGGCAGAGGATGCATAGCACTGCAAATACTGCTGCATTGAGGTACACGTTCAAGCTGACAATAAAAGAACATACTGAAAAATAAGCGACACATTAAACTAAAACAAGAAAGTGAACCGAGAGACAAGCAATCCATTTATCCTGCTTTTACACACACTTTAATAAAAGAAAGTGCAGAATGACTGTGTTAATGAGTTTGTCAGAGCGCTGTGCTTTGCTGGACAGCCACTGTTTCTTGCAGAAAGGTATGTATTGGTGACGTGCGACAGTACTGTCTGTAGTAAAACACTGCCTAACGCCAACAATCTTAATTGGAAGTATTTGACAGAAAATTGTGGTAGTTGTCTATTTTCTTTTTTTTATGATTTCAAGGTGAATAAACCTGGCTTGTTTTGTGCTGATGTCATGTTCATACCTTCTGTAGATACTATTTGTCAGCACTGCGATTGCCCAAACATTCGCAAAGTACCAGCTAACTTGGGAAAATGTGGCTTCGACTTGCACAGATTCTGCTTTATCATACATGACAGGGACATTATTAATCAGAAACCAGAACTGCTACTCGTCATATTCCACATGATATTTGTTTTACCAATGTTTCAATTTAAAACTATTTTGTACCGTTTTAAAAACCGAAAATGCAGAACACTATGTATACTCTATAAGCATATGAAATACAAAAGAAATCATAAAAAACAGTTAACATTGGTACATAAGTAATGATGTATTCTGGCGATCATCACATGGGTCAACCACAACATTTGCTTCTTCATATGCTTGAATCAAGTCGACATCCTCACATGTTGCAGGAACAAATGAAGAGGCTTTGTGAATTGCAGGATTGACTCTGCACATACCAGACTGACAAGGAAGTTACACTTAAAAATGGAATACAGAATTCTTTCTGCATCATAGTCGAACTGTACGGATAATCACAATATATTTTGCACAACAAAATCACACGTGTAAAAAAATAAATTGAAACTACTAGAAATGAAGCTTAGCCTAGTAATAACCTTTAAATTAGTTAAAAGAAGTCAGACAGCATATAGTTTACTTGCACTTACCATATCAGAAAAGAGTGCATAACCTTAGACATCTGTACGTTCTCCTCTTGTTGAGCGCATTTTGCCTTTCTATGCTCGGCACCTGACAATTGTTTCCTTTTACTTTCTGCCTCCATCTTATCAAAGAATAATTTAAGAGCAATCGATGCTGATGAACAACAGCGACACATAGAGCAGAATGAGCAGAGTACTCTGTACAGTACTGTCTTGGCGCCAACGTTATCTCGCCCGTCTCTCCTTAAACTTAGATATTCTAGCGTGGCTGCAAATGTTTTGTCTAAAGCAAAGTATGTGGGAATATTTATGTGGGAGTCTTTTCATGCCGGGACTCAAGTCGAGTCGAGTCACCGAAAATTTAAACTTGAGTCTGACTTGAGTCGAATCACTGACTCGAGTCATTATAATTCTGACTTACTGTATTGTATATACACGTGATAGTCACTGCAGACACTTTATTAGGACCTGTACTGTACTTAATATCGGCTGCCCTGATCACAGGTTTTTCAAGTTCATCTCAAACGTGCTCAATTGGATTTAGGGATTGTGGTGGCCATGGAAGATGCCTGATGTCTCTGTCATTCCCCTCAAACCATTCACCCACAATTCTGGCATGGTGAGAGCTCTATCATCTTGGAAGTTCACAGCACCATCAAATGCAGCAGTGTTGGGTGGACTTGAAACTACAACATTCATTTGGCATTCCAGAGTAATCAAGGAACCCACAGAATTCCAGGAGACCATGAGACCCACACCAGGACAGGTAGACGGCTCCTTATACAGCGGCAAGGCAGTGTACATATACATGTTTTTGTCTGGCTATGAAACTGGGTCAAAATAGTTGGAGATGAACGGGTTAAGCATATTGATGAAAGCTGCAACTGAGAGTTGCTAAACAGCTTCCAGTGCAGATCAGTTTACAGTGTTATATTCAATAGAGCAGGGTTCCTCAATAGGCAACCCGTGGGCCCAATCCGGCCCGCGAGAGCCTTTCTTTTGGCCCGTCGAGCGTCAACTGTCCCTTACAAAACTTGAAATTACTGATACACAAGACTGTAAGGTTGCCAATATCTACAGGGTATTTGTGTCCCCTAACAAGCAAGGTTTTTTTAGGAACAAGTCAGCTGATTGGCCAAGCTTTAATTCTGATGAGATATCATTTTGGCATACGTCACTAATCTCCGCCCGTTTGCTTAGTTTTAGTGCCTCATTGGTTGAGCAACGAGAAAAGGCTTTAGTAGTGCGATATAAAAACAGCGGTAGTAATATTATTTTCTTTAGTGCGGAGAAACTAAATTTGAAACTGAAATTGGCTGAAGAAACCGAGCCTGTCAAATATCTTTTATTTTGGCTTAAAAAAAACTATTTGGCAACAGTAAGAAATGCACCTATGGCACACCTGTCAAAAAAGTTTATTTTCCCTCTGATTACTGCCATGTATTTAATTTAGAAACTTTTCATTTACGTTTAAACACATTGGAGTTAGAACATGCATATTTAAACACAGTGCTGCACTGTTAATCAGGCGCTTAATAAGATGCTTATACAACATAAATAAAGCGATTAATAA
This sequence comes from Acipenser ruthenus, assembly GCF_902713425.1. Taxonomy (NCBI): domain Eukaryota; kingdom Metazoa; phylum Chordata; class Actinopteri; order Acipenseriformes; family Acipenseridae; genus Acipenser; species Acipenser ruthenus. Next base: position 34,743,667 of record NC_081192.1, read on the forward strand.
CTTGAATGATTGGTGCACAGTCATTTTCAGAACATTAAAATTAAAATGGATATCATGCTGTTTTAATAGCATTACAGTGGGATTTGTATAATTATTTGTTTGCAAGATTTTGAATATTGTCCGAAAAATATCAGGAAAAATATATTTGCTTTCTATTTTTATTATTAAATAGCGATCAGACACTGTATCATTGTAAGTAATTATTTCTGACATGTATTAAGTTGATTGGTGCAAGTGTAGTGTTGCAACGTTCTGTTACTGTATGTAAAGTATGACTGTATAATCAGTTTTTCATTTAAACAACCCCCTACCACTATGCACATCTTGAGCGCCCTGTGGTCCCCCAAGGTGTGGACATTGCCTTATCTAGCCCGCCAGGGAATGTAATTGAGTACCACTGCAATAGAGTATAAATGCATTTCCATATTGTTGCAAATACAGTAGGCAAATGCTAAAGACTGTAACTAGTTCCTGGACAGTCTCAGGTCTATCACTAGCTACATTACCTTGTAGAAATAATGTGGGGAGAAACAGAGAAGACAGAAAACAAGTCACAGAGGGGCAGTATACAATAAACTATTTCTTTTACTGTACATTTTAGTTTTAGATTTTTTTTACTCGCACAAGGAGGGGATCAGGGAGCAGGATTGGGAGGGCCCATTCTCGTTTTACTTTCCTTTCCTGTCTCTCTTCAATGCTTTCCTTTTTTCTCTAGTGAAATGACAGAATCCCCAGTCTGTTTCCTGATGTTTAATGCCGTTGCCTGGACCACCGTGGCAATGCTCCAGCTCTGAGGGAGTTTTCTGAAGCAGCAATTCCCTCAGAACCTTAAAGCACCGTCCTCCTCACATTCTCTCTCAAACACAGCTCCAGATGCTGTTGTTATTTAGGCCAATAGCTACTGACACAACAGTTAGCCTTTGCAGACTCCTTTTTCTTCTTGAAGTTTGTAACTGAAACCACTAGTGGTCATCTGCACCTACATTGGATTTTAGTTTTGAATTCCAATGAGCAATAAAATATGGGAAAGTATTACCCAAAAACTAGGGTTATATTTACAACAAAAATGCTGTAATACACCCAAATAACGAGTGTATTATATTTTTGATATTTGAATCATATTTAAATATGTTATATACAGATTAATACACATATTAAGAAATGCTTAATATTAAACCCCTGTTGGTTTAATGGTGAGGTTTACAGATATGTTTTGCCTTGAATTATTCTTCTCCATGTATGGGTGTTGCTGTTGCCTTCCTCAAGGATCTGGTGAATGACAACTAGCTCAGTGATGTAAAGCTCACTGGCTTGCATGGTTTGTTTTTGTAGTTTTTTTTCACAAGAAGTACTGCCCTTCTCTGATGCATGGCACATGCCACATGATACTGAAAAGCACCACCTAGTTTCCTTAAAGCTACAATAGCTTACCTTTGAAAAACATCAGTACTCTTTTCAATAGTTTCTAATACATTTTGCTTGATACATCTCTGGAGGCACAACAGTATAGAGCAACTACATATTGATCTACATATTGCTCCCTTACAAGATATTACTTTAATTATAATGATGTTATGTTTTATTCACCAGCTTCACGGTTCCAGTAAAGCAGGATTCCATACGGAAAGAAATTTTTTTTTTTTATGAATGGGTGTGTGAGAGATCGAATGGTGCTTGGTGTTAGATCTCCCTCTCGACCTGTGAGGGCACTGTGTAACAGGAACAGAGTACCCTTAACTAAATGGCATGACAATTTATTCCGTAGGGTAGGTGGAAGTTGGTCATTTAGGAAAGGGGTGCAGCTACGGTATCCAAACTCAATAACCCAGACGGTAAACGGTGTGGCATCTGAGGATTATTTATGGATGCTGTTTAAATATATTAAAAAATATATTTAGCAACAAATTTGTGTATTCTGGAACTGAATAAAAATACATTAAGAATGTATTCATAAGTTTCCCTGGAATGTATAATGATGCTAATATGTGATGTTGACATTGATTAAACATTAACAATTTATATATATATATATATATATATATATATATATATATATATATATATATATATATATACACCATACAGTACATACATTATAGATTTAATTGTATTGAAACATGTATTTACCTTTTTTATTTCATATTAATCAATATATTTATTATACAAAGCATTGGAATATAAGAAGGTTACAAACGAGAGGAGGCCATTCAGCCCATATCGCTTGTTTTATATATGTATTTATATATATGTATATATGGATATGGCCAGAGCAGACTCATGTAAATTAATTGCTGGCAAAGGATGCTTGGGGTTGGGATTTTTTGTGTGGAAACTGATTATTTGTTGATTTATTGTAAATATTTGATTACTGTTTTTGTGATAATTGTTCAAGTTATTGTTTTACATGTTTATGGTTCATTTGGGAGTATTTCTGTGATTTATTATTAATCTTCGAAAATCACCCTGAGAGGTGTGTGCATCCAAAAGAGTGGGGATGTGCCTGTGTGCATGTGTGTTAGTGAGTGCTGAGTCACTGCTGTTGGCAATCTCTGCCAAGTAACACCTCCGTTGTCTACAGTATTGCTGTTTTTTATTATGTGCCATACACAAGTACATACTGTATATTACATGTCATATTTCAAATGTATACATAATGTCTTTTCCGAGATGTGCTTCATGTCACCCGGTTGTACAATTTCCACCCGGCGCTGCTTTGCTGATTTACTGTAATATTTGGCTGATCCGGGCCCAACTCCTTGATCTGTAATTTTTCTGGCAGAGTTCTCCACTCAAACGGACTTTGCTGTAGAGACAGTACGGCGTTCGTTGGCCTTTCTTCTGTCATCGTTCACTTTCTAACAAAAATGGCTGCGAGCTACAAACTACTTCTTCTCTTTCTCCTTGTTTAATGTTCTTATTCTGAGGCTGCTATTTGGCTACAACATTAATCATCTTGATAAATATAGCAATATTTTATAAACCGCCATCTAGTGTGTCTAGGTGGTAACTGCATAGACTCTGTATTGGGCGTTAATTTTGCCGCCCCAAATGGGATTAATAGGAGCAGCGAAAAGCAATGCACAATTTCGGCCAAAAATCATAACTACGTATGCTCATAAACGGTCATCCTCCGGGCGTGACCCCCCGGAACCAGGAGAAGAGGCATACGATAAAGCATAACCAGCGATTTGGCATAAATCCTTTTTTTCCACAAAATGCACATTTGCTGTTGATAATAACAAATAAGAACATGAGTAAATGTCAGAATTAAGCACTTAAATGTTCACAGTCGTTTTTATGCTTTTTATTTTTTTTCCTGTGTTCTGCTATGGTAGGGTGGCGCCCTAGCACCCCTAGTGGACAATCCGCCCCTGATTGTAGCAGACCAACATGGAGCAGTTTATAAAGCCTTTGCTTCGATGTTTGCACTACACTACTTCTCATAAGAGACATTTACATGTTTGCTCTTTAAAACAACCAAATAAAGGGTTTAAACATTACAATGGGTGAAACTGTAGCCTTGATTTGTCCCTCCAGCAACAACTACCAATCCCCCATTAACCCTTTGCGGTCCTATGTCAGACCTGGTCCGACATTGCAATTATTCCTATCCGGTCCAATGTCGGACTGTCCGACATCATCAAAAAGACACAAAAAACGTGCTTCTAGTCGTTTTTTCTCCGGAAAAAGCCGAGAAAACCATTCAATAGCCAAATGGGAGTGACAGGAGCCGAGACAAGCCGAAAAGAAAGGGTGAATCTCATGAATAGTCATACTTGCCCCTGGCATCAGATAATGGCGGCCATAAGGAAACAAGCTGGCTGAAACTGCATCAGCACTCAGAGAATATCACGGACATTTGCAGAGCTTTTTTGAGATGTTATAGTAATAAAATAATGACTTGGATCGCATTATTGAGGCGTTTGGTGATAAAACGAGTGATCAGGAGATGATTGATCGGTATGTACGACTATTATTATTATTATTATTATTTATTAGAATATGTGAAAGCTATAGCGAACGAAAGGGTGGGGCGGGGCTAGAGATGCCTAGTGAGTGCTTTGTTGATATGCAGGGCCTTTTAAACCCGTTTGACTGTGGGAAAAAAATACTTTTAAACAGCGCGTCTAAAATTAAATGCGCGTGTGAAAATAAACTGGACCTGATGTGCCTGACACGCACTTAATAAATGGACTGCAAAGGGTTAATTAAGCATTTGACTCACATTACATTTATGTTATCTGCCACCTTGTCTCTGAAAAAACAGTAACCACTGTTTTAATGCAGCACTCGCACATGAGATTTTTTTTTTTTTTTTAACGGGAAAGGGTTTAAAACATTAGGTTATTATCATAACCCTGGTTCCCTGAAATAGAAATGTAACCATTACCATATGAGTATATTACCTCCTAAAGACCCAAAACCTGAATAAGTTATATCAAAGCTGCTCATAGAGCCTGTTACGCAGTCATGGCCCACTCCCGAAAGCACAACAGCACTGCGGTCACAGACCTTGTCATTTATCCTTCAAGGCTGCTGCAGTCATGGATGCAATGAACCAAGGTTATGATAATAACCTAATGTTCCCTTTCAAGTACAAAATGTAACCATTACCGTATGGGCAAGTGTACCAAAGTCGTCGCAAGAGTAATATTGCAGAACGACTGGAATGCTACAAGGCTAAGCCGAGAGATGGCCTTGTGCATTACCATACAGAACCCCAGTAACAAGTAGCTAGGGCTAAAAAATTGAGGGAGAAACTCACCTCTATGCCTGTGTTGTAAGGGTCGACTGAGAAGCTGTCCTTAACACTCTAGTTCCAAAACCAGGGTTTTGAGGATCAACGACATTAAGTCTGTAGAACCTAGTAAAGGTATGGGGAGTAGCCCACACCACTGCATTGCAAATGTCCTTGACAGTTGCAACCTGGAATAAAGTCCAGGAAGTTGCCATGCCCCTGGTGGAATGGCCAGTGAGGGGGCAAGTTTGCCAACTCATACGCGTAATTAGTAAAACCAATGCAGCGATTATTTGTAATATCAGATATAATTTGTATAAAACACAATAAATGCAAACTATATAGCAGAAAAGGTAACACGCACTTCTCTGAACTAGCTCTCCTGTCAGGTCAGTTCTTGAAAGCAAAAATGGCATTGAGGTCTGTGCCATTGGGGGCAGGCCATGACTGCGTCACACGCTCTACGAGCAACTTTGATATATCTTATTCAGGTTTCGGGTGTTTAGGAGGTAAACACCCATATGGTGATAGTTACATTTCGTACTTGAAAGGGAACCCTTTTTATACTTATAGCAAGTTAATAATAATGGGGTTAGGTGGTGCAGTGGATGGAGCTTTCCTCTCTCATTTCTAAAGCTGGTCTGCCCCTCAATTCTATCCCCCCTATTCATTCCATATTGGTGCAGCCAATATGCAATGAATAACCTCAGCAGCTGAAGTTAATGTCAATCAGCATTTAATAAAATAAATGGAGCGCTGATCCTCCACTGCAGTAGAGTCTTACATCTGCTCTTCTCTCCATGATATCTCTTTTGCCCAACAAAATATCTCATGATATCTCTCCGACAGGACCACCAGAGGTTTCCTTCCAACTGGGTTTTTCCTCTTCACTGAGCAGTGAGATTAGTCTTTAATTCCCCCATCAGAATAAAAAAGTGTGTATATATAATGAACCTCCATTTCCTTTTTCTTTGCATTGGTTGTTTTCTCATTTTTCAACTCACTCTAATCATTTTCACCCGTGCCAATCTGCCTCTCTGGAGAGCAAAGCTTTTTCTCAGCCTCGGAGCCCAGCAATTCAGCTTCAGCTCCTCGGAGATGGCTCAGCGAGTTGGAGGTGAGACGCCTGGCCCTCTTTGCATGTTTATTTCTCTTTTCCCTTTCCAGCTCTCCAGTCTCCCCGCGAAGGAAGTGAAGCTCACTACTCAAACTCGGCTGGTTCAGCCGTGCCAACCTCCCTCAATAGTGACCCTTGTAAGCTTTTCGATTCCCCTTGGGGGAAGTAATGATTGCTTCCTAGACATGGAGTCCTATCGGTTCGGTCTCACCGCCAAGAGGCTGGCTCTCCACGAGCCAAGGGGAAACCTTGTCCTTTTGTTAAGGTCACAAGCACTTTTCCCCTATTTAAATTCCTGAGGTTTAATCCTCCAAGCAGTCCTTGTTCCAGTCTCTGTAAGTTTAGAGTTGTTTGATCCCTATATTGTATACATTGCTAATTTTCAAGGAGGAATGACATAATTTTACCAGTATAAAACCAGCAAGAAACTATTTAGAACAACAATGTTTTCCTGCAAGAAGTTTCCTGATTGGTTTCTACATTAAAGGACAAAGGTCTATAGGACAATTTTCCTTACAAGTAATATCTTACAAGTAATGGAAGCTGTTTCACCTTAATGGAAATACCATTGCCACATTCTTATTGTTTCCATGTGTATCAAATCCTATATAGGCCCGCTTTTGCAAGTTTGCTCATTTAAAGGTACATTTTCCTACTTCAGTATAACCTCATTTATCCATGCCCCATTCATCCGTGGCACCCTGATGAGTTTTATCTCTGAAATACAGCACATTATACACACACACACATACACACACATAAAGACGAATGTGTCAGTCTAAATGCTGTGGAGTCGACGCCATGACAGCAGTGCTACATATGTGAGGATTCATGTCTTGGTAAACAGCAGAAGGATTCTGTAAAATTAGTTCTCTGAAGCAGTTACTTAATGAAGCCCAGCAAACATTTTTTGCCTCACTGAAACAAAATACTATGATGGACTTTGTCAAGGTTCAAAAGAACGACTTGCAGCAGTGAATTGTTTAAAAACGCTGTTCTGTTGGTACGTATTTTGTTGAAATATAAGACAAGTTTAAATTAGACAGCAGGCTTGTTTATTTATTTTAAAGTTGTAAACAATGTATAGAATTGTAGTTTGTTTGAAATTCCAGAAAACTAGCAATACACTTAGCTATCATTATTTAATATTAATTAGTGGAATAAATTAGTGGAATACCTTGTGGTATTTCTAGCTGCTAGCCACACGACTTGATTTACAGGAAAATTGTGAGCTCTGATGGGCTAAATATCTTTTCCCATCATAAAATGTCTTATGATTTTGTAGCTTTGTAGCATTTTCTATTATTATTATTATTATTATTATTATTATTATTATTGGTAACAGAAAAATCTAGGGAAACGAGGTTGGAGGTGTATGGAATGTTGAATATATATATATATATATATATATATATATATATATATATATATATATATATATATATACAGTTGTAGTCAAAAGTTTACATACCCCAAATGAAATTTATTCTCGAAATTTCTTGAAAACAAAGAATTATAGGAAAAATCTTTTGTAGTAAAAGTTTTGCTTTTGTAGGAGATGACATTCTGCATGAAGTATTAATTATGTATTTGATTATAATTTTCTTCTATGTTATTGTCATATTTTGATATCTTAACGCATGTTTAACTAGCTAAGCGTAGCCTGGGTAAGGGCATCTGCTAAGAAATAAATAATAATAATAATAATAATAATAATAATAATAATAATAATAATAATAATAATAAGCAAGACATTTGCAGTCTCTCGTATCTTGGCGTCTGGGCAGAGAGCCAAAGTTAGCAGGTATCTAATCAAGATGTGTGGACAAAGTGTGAAAACAGAACACCACAAACAAAGAACAGATTACATTGTCATAAAGCATTGTCATAAAGCTTCTCCAGCTTCTCCAGCTTTATGACAATGTAATCGGGATTTTGACTAGGCCATTCCAGAACCTTGATTTTATTCTTCTTTAACCATTCTGAAGTTGATTTTGATGTGTGCTTTGGATCGTTGTCGTGTTGGAACATCCAGTTGCGCTTTAAACCAAATTTTGTAGCAGAGGGTTTCAGATGATTGGCCAATATCTTTTGGTATGCTATGGAATCCATTTTACCATGTATTGGAACTAAATTTCCTGTGTGATAAGAGGAAAAACAGCCCCATAGAAGGATATTACCACCTCCATGCTTGACAGTAGGTATGGTGTTATTTTCTTTGTATGTCTATCAGCCTGACCAAATAGCTCAATTTTTGTTTCACCACTCCACAAAACCTTTGACCAGAACTCATATCCATCATTCAAATGCTGTTTTGCAAATTTTAATTGGTTGTCCTTGTGACATTTTCCTAAGAGTGGCTTCTTACTTGGCCTGCGACAATTGAGACTTTCACCATGCAATACTCGACCTATGGTTGAAATGGAAACCCCAGTCCCACTTGCAGCCACTTCACTTTGAATATCTTTGGCAGTCAATCTCAGATTGTTATTAACCTTCCTCACAATTCTTCTACTTGTTCTTGGTGAAAGAACCTTCTTTCTTCCAGACTAAGGGAGTATTGTGACAATACCACAAGTCTTTTACATCTTGATAATATAAACAATAGTTGAAATTGGGATACTCAAATGCTTGGAAATCTTCTTGTATCCTTCTCCAGCTTTATGACAATAAATCATTTTCTGCCTAAGATCTTCAGATAGCTCTTTACTTTTTCCCATATTGACTTATTGGTAATGACAGCAATAATCATCCTATGCCTAACCCTTTTATATTCTCTAAGAACGATCACCTACAATCCAGCATTTTCTAGACTTTTCTAGAATTAAATTCTGCATTATCATATTGAAATTTCTAGCACCTTGTAGACAATACTATCATAGCATCAAAGGTTATGAATACTTTTGAATTAGCATTTTTGGAATTTTGCTAAAAAATTGCTTAAATAAATCAATTGTGGATATCTATTTCTTGTAACTTTTTTTCCTCATCCACAAAAGCAAAACCTTTGCTACAAAAGATTTTTCCTACAATTCTTTGTTTTCGAGAAATTTCTAGAAATTATAAATTATAAATTTCCATTGGGATATGTAAACCTTTCACTACAACTGTATATATATATATATATATATATAGTTTTTAAAAATATTTCATTTTTGGCATCCGCTTTTAGGCAATAATCCCATCTGTCAGACCCCTTTCCTTTATACACTTCAAAATACGGCCTTAAATAACTATTTTTTTCCAACTATTTACATCAGAATGTCCCACTCTGGTGGCAATTAACATAGGAAGCTCTAGCTAAACGTCAAGAGCAGTTGCAGCTGACAACTCAAGCCTTTTCTTTGTTTTGTAGGTCAGCTGCTTATTTGCTTACCTTTGTGTATTACAACCACCAGTGATTCAGATGCATGATTTGACCTTTTCTTATACAGTATTTGTCTGATTTGGGTTTGAGGAATCACCAGGTTGCTATACACACACAAAGGTGTCTTTTCAAAGGTTATTGATTAAAAAAAGGATATTTACAACAAAACAAATTGTTTAGTAGTGACAGAAATGTCAGAAGGCAAAGAAGATGGATTATGGCACTTCTATAATAAAACTTTTGGCCATAGCTGTAGATTTGTATTTTACAAGTCTACAGCCATGGCCAAAGGTTTTGCATCACCCTATAGAATTAACTCATTTTGCTTCATAAAGTCAAATGAAACCTGTTGAATAATGTTACGTTAACATATTGAAATACATTACACTTTGTAGTTTTCCATCTAATTAACAAAAAAACTGACAATATATATATATATATATATATATATATATATATATATATATATATATATATATGTAACATTTCAAAATCTAACATGAAATACTGTACTACTATTATGAGTTCCGGTACACTTTTGTGATATCATTTTGTACTTTCTTTGATAACATGATGTTAAAATAAAATATTTAAATTATGTTTATATAATTTTGTTTTCAATTGTCTCAATCTTAAAATTCTAGGTGATGCAAAATGTTTGGCCATAACTGTATAATTAAGTTCATTCATTTTTTTACCCCAAATTTAACCCCATTACCTCTAGAATCATCTACGCCAGGGTGTTTCCAATACATATTAGTACACTGATATGTTAATGCAACAGTACTCTCAATAATCTTCCCCAATATGGTGTGGCATGCTATGCATATTGATGCTATTTTAAAGTTGTTGCTTGTTCAGGATAAATAACAGTTTCAAAATGGTGGGGAGTCATTCAAGGATGGAAAAAAGATCAAGAACAGATTGAGACATTCCTTGTCTCCTCTGAACTCACCCACGTGTTCCACCCTAAATGCAGTTTTTATACATGAGTACTGTATCATGCTTCCCATTGCCAAGGCCCCATTGTGCCTCATACTCAGTCGTGTGATGCGTCATGAATGTGGTCTGCAGATTTTTGCAGATTTTCTGGGAAACTCAATGGCTTTTAGCCCCTCATCACTCACCAAATGTTTGTGTATTATTGGAGGTCTGGCTACACACCTGACAGCAGTGGATACAGCAAACCTACACATTCCAGTAGTCTATCCTCTATATCTTATTTAAGATCCATTTAAAAAGGTTCCCATTTGGCATGTTGCCTGTCATGTGATTGATAGAACCAGACACATAATCAGAGAAACCTGAGAATGAGCTATCTATCCCAGATGGGTTTGTTTAACAGGAGTTTTAACCTGAGAATGAGCTGTCTTCCCAGATGGGTTAGTTTAACAGGAGTTTTAAGCAGAGAACCACAAGTCCCATTCTTCAGATGGGTAAATGCCTTGTGTCAATAGGGATCTTCGGAACTGAGTTGAAGAGAGACACTCAAATCTGTGTAAGAGAAGTGTGGCTTGGGTGGATCAGAGTATCCATGTCTATAGCTTCCAGATTGTGATTTATTAAGTCCAGGAGCAACTGAGGAGCTAGTATCATTTCTGCCTTATGATAAATTGCATTTTCTTTGAAAGAAACATTTGGGCATAAGAAAATTCTCGATAATATTTTTTAGTAAATTACATCTACAGTATGCTGATCACCAATCCTTGTATTCTGCACCTTTGAGGAGTGATGTTTCTTCTAGATGATTGGGAAGTAAATATTGTAACATACAGTACAGGTACATTAGAAAAATATATGTTCATAATATATCTCTTCATAGTATCAGTTCCATTTGTAGTAGATATTAGTATCCATGTAAATTACTAAGTAGAGAGCATTATACAGGGATATAAAATGTACACAGAAAGTGACAACACCAAAGTATGTATTAATGAAAGATATATATATATATATATATATATATATATATATATATATATATATATATATATATATACACATATATTAAAAAAAAAAGCATACAGCACCTTGTATTGAGCTTTTTTCTATTTCATAATAATCTACTCTGTCTAGCCTATTTATGCTGCTGCTGGTTGCCAAGCTGCTCAGCATTGTACCAAGTTCTCTTTTATAAAGACTGGGTACAGAATTCAATGTGTTACATTGTAAAGGCAATAGATTATAGAAAAAGGCTGGCTATTTTTAAGTTTACACATCTAATGGGCGGTAGGTAGTTCAAGGGTTTGAATGATTAACTTCTTGACACTGCATAAGGCTTTACTTAACCTTTCAAGTCAAGCATACACAATATTATGTGTTACATTTACCCCAAAGGAGTAAACAATGACTAATTAAAAAGCCCAATGTTTGGTTTTGTGAGAAAACACATGTTCTCATCATTAATATAAATTACAGTGCAAGTATTTGCATATTTAATTGTTTCAACTAGTTCAGAGATAACCCTCAAAGTAGTTAAGTAAAGGTATACACACTTAGATAATAGGTTATTTCACTTTTAGAGAATTTAGGAATATGTATAAGCTTACTTTAACTTTTTACAAAGCAGTAAGTTATTGTACAGGTTAATTATCAAAGTTAATTCCTATAAAAGTTAAAAGCAGTATACCATGACAAATGCATAGTATGTAAAGTAAAACATTTTCATCTTTTCCCAGGTAAAAGGTAGTTAAATTTGGCCCATAGTAATGAACTGATAAGCATGGTAATATGGTACTGTATATACAAAGTATAAACTTGGGAAAAGTATGGTAAACTGCAGATTTATTGTGGTAAACATTTATATGACAGAGACAAATCGCAGTTAAAACCTCAAGTACAAATTAATTTGTTATAAATATGATAATTTATTTTGAACTGTAGAAAGCTAATTGAACTTGTTGATAATATACAGTATAGTTATTACAAGAAAGTGTCAGGAAGTTGCACTCTTCAGACAAAAGCACTGGTTGATCATTAGTAGGCCCAAAAAGGGGTGAGAATGCAAGACAACTTTCCCCCCACTTTTTGAAAATTGATGCAAAACCCATTATTATTGCAAATAACTGCAAAACTCAAGCAAACTCTGTTCTACAGGTGACATAACAGAGGAAAGACATTCATAAAATAGCCCAGCCTGATTATAACATTTGCTGAAAAAAGTTTGAGTTTGAAATGATAAAGTTTCAAACACTGGAAAGAACAACATTTTTTAACTGTAAAGATCTCTATTAGCTTGACACAGAAGAGTCCCAGTTTAAATGTAGGACACTGCAGTGGCTCAATAGCACTGTGACAAATTGAGTTTGATTAAATACAAAATAACTATTAAATAGCACAGTGCAGCTTCATAAATCAATGCAGCTGCAGGTTTTTTTTTAATTACCTTGTATTATTTGAATTTATCCAAATGAAGAAATAACAACCTGCCTGCCATGACATTTTCTCAAATATTGCTAATGAACTGCATTCTCAGTATAGTACATGAAGGTTTCAATGCTGTGACCAAATGTGGATCCATCTTTTATATTCCAGAAACGAGCGCAAAATTAGTAGTTACTCCTTGTATGCTAAAGACAAATATGCAGACACAGGATGCACAGAAGAGTATGGACTGGGTGTGCAGAATTCTGGGAAAGCAGATTTGACTGGCAAAATACAGGGAAGTCTATTTTCTCTTTGTAACAATCAGCCATTACACAGTGTTTGGCAATAACATTGGGAAACCTTTATAATTTATAGACTACAGCATTTGTAACAAAATGGATTTGGCACACCAGCGGTGGGATATTGTTAACTGATGTTGTAACAAAGTACTGCCTCAATAACCTGTGCAAATGATTGGTTTATACGATTGTGACACCATAACCATGTCAAAATATTAAAATGTTACCACAGTGGTGTGATGTTGTTCTACAAATGACTGAACTACCATTGCACCACAGTACAGAACCAATGCATTGGAATCAGAGATCACTTGGTACCTGTTATACAATAAGAATGTTTATATTTATTCAGCAATGAATTAATATCTGTAAGTAAATGACATTATATAGTAGGATGATTTAGCATGATAAAATGCTCACAATGATTTGCTTCTTTGTAATTGCTGATAAAGTGTTTGTCTTTAAAAAATAAGAGGACTTTAATGCTCTGCTCAAGTCTGTCATACAGTGCATGGTAAATAATATGAGTGCCTTAATTTTGCACCCATCTTCACATAACTTTTACAAAACACTCTTATCCTCGTATAGACGTTTCATATTGCATTTTGCTATAATTCGATAAATTATGCAAATACAAATGTTTTCAACCATTTAGCTACTGTGCAATTATTACGCTAGTATGAGGACTGTGCGTGAACTGGTTTATTTATATCAACTGTGCTCCCAATTTACACAATTGCATAAAAACACTGTTACATTGTAAAGTTAAAATCAGGGCATTTCTTGGTTATGTTGCTACAGTTCACACAAGGAATGAATAATAGGACGGCATCCATTTACAGACTTTTTTTAGTGAGACCTTTTTAGTGGTTATAATACCAGCCCCAAAATGAGACTGTGTCATTAACCACACAGCAGCTATCAGGCGCACAATGGAATACTCCCCTTTACACACACAGACTACCTGACTACTCGTCATAGCAAAAGACCAGTGCTGTGCCAGTGAGTCAGTCCCATGCTTTCAAACTCAACAGTAAATCAGATCTGTCACTTTTTCATCTATTCAAAAGTAATTTCCTCTCAGCTATATTTTGGTTCCAAGTTTAGGCAACCCCTAAGTCAATCATTAGTGAGTTAAAGTTTTTGCTTCAGTCAATTGAAGAAAAGTCATCAGTATAACCGTAGCATTATACTTTATTGGTTAGTTTCCCAGACCCCTATCAGCTCTAATCTTAGACTACCTAATGTTACCATGACATTGACATACAAGGACCAGCGCTACAAATACTACAAATCCATCAAATCCATGAGTTTGGGCAACTATCATTGGATATGAACACCTCTCAATGCTGTTCCATGGTTGAAGGAAATGTAGGATGGTATGAGTTTGATGATAATGTTATGAAAAAGAAGAAATAATACCTTATTCATCTTTTTAAAAAGTTCTGTGGTAGGGTCTACAGTTGATGTCATTAAATCTGCCTTGAATATATGTGTTGGATTGGAAGCACTGGAGACTGTCAATCAAAAGAGCAAGTTCTGACAGTGAGCTTCCCTGCAAAGATATATACAGTAATGATTATCACTCAGATTTGCTTATTGCTTAAAATGCAAAAACTGTCAAATGTACATATGAAGAGGCACAAGTATTCTTAGCCCCACGGGAGATTTCTGTCACTTAATTGGAAATACACCCGCCCACACACACCCACACGAGGCTCTGTGGTCCACTTAACGTCCTTGTGCTCCGTCATTCGGGTGAGACGTAGTGTAAGTGACTCTACAGCTGATGCATAGTTCACACATCCTAGTCTCTGTAAGTCGCCTTGGATAAAGGCGTCTGCTAAATAAACAAATTATATATATATATATATATATATATATATATATATATATATATATATATATTCCCCATTTTAATGTGCAGGTTTAGGGTGCCATCTGCTGGTAAAGTTGTGTTTTTTCCCTGGGAAAAAGTTACTCTGATGGTAAAAAAAAAAGGGGCTGTGTCAGCTATAGTGCTGACATTATCAAAACTTTATTTTGAGAAATCAGTCCATTTTTTTAATCCTTATGGCCCGCAGTTAGTTAAAAGAGCAGCAAGGTTTGAAAGAAACTAGTGCCAGATATCCATATATATATATATATTGTAACCCCCCTTTTATACACTAAAAAACAACACATCCCATAAGTGCAGTGGTACATCAAAAAACAACACATCCCATAAGTGCAGTGGTACATCAAATGTGCAGTGCTTACAAAGGTACCACAAAATGTTCCTGTCAGGATAACTGGGGAAGTCAGCATCAACAAAAACGCTTTTCACTGCCAAACATGAACTACTTTAGATGTGTAATGACTGCAGTATAAGGTTAGGGTTTATGGTGTAGGGAGAGGATTATTCATTGTTTTAGTAACATGATAGTCAATCAGAGTGCAGTGTCCTGACAGGAGAAGTTTGTGTTACCTTTGTAAGGACAGCATCACGTTATTCATAGAATACCCTGAATAGATACAGAACTGTCTCCACCTTCACTGCTACTGCCAACTGGGTGGGGTAGCTGTTCTTCCTTTTACCGCAAAAAACGGGTTTCTGCAATGGCAACTTCCACCATCTGCACTTTTAGCAGGGAAGAGTAGATTTATGCCATGAGGAGAATCTCAATAGGACATATTTTATAATAATAATCCCTTTTGCAGGTTAATGTGTGTACCTGTGTTGCATACCAGTGACCCACAGCATAATCATTCTCTTCTTCATCTGTGGATTGTTGAAATCATTATTTAAAGTTGAGGATCTTTCGTTTCTGGAAATCTTATCAGTAGCTATCTCAAGAGACATATTGAAATAAAGGGGTTTTATATGAAACACTAAGAAAATATTTAAAAAATGGATTAATAGAAAGGAATGCAGTCTCCAATGCTGCCAATCAACACTTAACTAAAAATGAATCACAAAAAAACCAAAAAAAACATAATAAATAAATAATAATAATAATAATAATAATAATAATAATAATAATAATAATAATAATAATAATAATATACTTACTATATAACTAAGAAATGAATAGAAAATAAACAGATACAGATACAAATAAATGAGGGAAACATATATAGTGTTAATAGTTTGGCTGTTTCAAACATGTCTGACTGCAGAAATGAGAAAAAGTGACCCCCTGTGGAAGCAAGCTGGTAGTTCAAAAGAAGCAAGTGTACACACGTGCACAACACATACAGGCAGACACATCCGCTCATACATCAGTTAATGAGAAACACATTGTTTTTGTTGTAAATTTTTTATTTATTGGTCTTTAAGAATGAATGGTATACATATGCAGCAAATAAAGCAGATCCCAATCTAATATGGTAGCTCTATTTAAACCAAGAATCTTGAACAAAGGAGATCTATTGCACAGTTCAGACATCTTTACATTGATATCTGATGCTCCACAGGAATGGCTGGCAAAAAAGACATTGCGGAAGATTGTATACACTAATATTATGTCTAAGATACACTTATAATGTATACAATATAGAAAGGTAGACCCGACTAAACCATCAAAGTTGATTGTTATTTTAAATATTGTACAATGGGAAAGAAATTGCCAAGAGCTTTTTTGGAAAATAAACTGCTGAGAGCTTTCAGGTACCTTAAGTAATTAGTGAGCACAATTAAAAGCAGAATCCACATTTAAAATAGATTTAGACATCTGTAACACACTGTACTGGATTGTAATGTATTGGATGTTGATATCATGAATGAAGTACTGTGGTTTCAGGCTACATGTATATATGTTTTATGTCCAGAAGCCAATGCTTTGATAAAGGGATTTGTTTTCCTGTTTCTAAGAAACTTAAGGTTTGATAAGTAATTTACCTGAGTAACAGAAGTAAACAGGGATTTCAAGGCTTTTAAATTACAATGCAAACATTAAATGATGGGTTTATGGGACACATGCAGGTACATGTGGTGCTCTTATTTAGTCTGGAAGTATAGAACTGCTGTACACATACACTGTATTTCCCAACACGACTACAGTATATTACAGGCAAAGGCTTTTGAAAGAGTTCAGTTTGTCACAAAGAAATTAAATATGAATTACTGAGTTTGTGCAACTTGGCTTTCATGTATATTTTTTTTGAAGTTCTCCTTCTGCTTTTTAATCAGAATGCGAAGGACAGTGTTGGGAAAAACAATCTAAACAATTGTTCCCAGAACATATAATACTGTGCTGCAATAGCGTCTGCACTTCTATTTGTGTGTTACTATTAATATTTGCTATATTACAGACAGTGGCACTGGAACCATTTTTAAAGTGGGGGTGCTGAAAGCCATTGAACAAAACTGTAACCCCTGTATATGAGGGAAGCCATGCAAAGCCAGGGGGTGCTACCACTCCCCTAGTTCCAGCGCCCCTAATTACAGATAATGTTCACAGAAAATAATTATTGTATAGAGTATACAGTCTGGAGACATTTATGAGCTGTGGTTATGAATCATTATTTACAATGGAATCGTGGAATGAGTTCACTGACAAAAAAATATGGAAAATCTCAAAACAACTTAAAGCTACCAAGATCAGCATTTTAGCAATAAAAACAGTGTGGAATTAAGATGTATTTAATGGAAGAATTAAGTACAAAAAATAATGTAGATGAATCGACAAGAGAATGAATCAGAAAGTTGTGTAGAAACTATATCAGTGGTGATAAATCAGAAATTCGGAAGGCAATAAAGAATTTCGGCAGTGCCTGTCCATTAGAAGTGCCTTGCATGTTTTTTAAACCTTTCTCTCTTTGTGCTCTGTTCACATTTAATTGGTTTCCATTGTCCTGGTCCAGCAACCATTGTCACAACAGCAGTCCCTGCATTACGGTGCCTTCTCAAAGTGCCGAGTCTTAATTCAACTGAAGTGGTATGAAGAGGTACGTTTGCACCTCACGTTCTTGAGAATGTAAAGTGGAAGACAGCTCACAACGGTTATCACTGACACTTTCCATAGGAAGGCCGGGGTTGCGATAAAGGCGACATCTAGGAAAAATGAAACATGGTGGATAAGTGGATGTGGAAGCATAATTGGATCAACCTGTGCCGTTTCAAATGGGGACGTCAAAAGAAGCCACTGCCACCAAATTATTCCTAGCTCATGGCATCAAGAACCGCTTTTACGTGCTACCAGTATATCTTACTGGAGACTATTTTGTTCATATATTATACCTCTGTACACTTTAAACTATAGATATGGTACAGTATATCTGAGTTACCTTACAATTTTTTTGAACTGCTGCCTAAAAAATACATAAAACAGAAACAAAAAGAGAAAATGGCCATATTTACCAAACTTGACAAAATAAAAACTTAACTTAAACTAGTAACTTAACTAAATACATGGGTTACTGACAATGTCAATCAAAGTTGTTAACTTGAAGTTTTGTAACATTTTTTAGATTTATTTTGTTTTTGCAAATTTTTTTAAATACATTTTTTAACACCAGCGATATGGAGCTAAAGACACAGATATCTATTTATTTATTTTTGGAGTTCAGTTTTTAATCAGTAGTATTAGAGTAAAACTAAAGAACAACAATTGCTCTTTTGAGGTAAAGTTGCTAAGCAACCTTACTTCTAAGAGCTTTTCAGCATGTGGAACTGACATATGGCGTTACACAGTAAAGACAAGCTGTTCATGAAGAAGAAAAAAAGAAACAAAATCAGACTTTTAATTATTTAAAATTGTGCTTCACTGTTTGAAATGGTAATGGCGTGCAAATGGCATAGCCTGCTCGATAATCATAGACGTATGTAGCATGTACACAATACGGCTCTAACCACGTTTTTAGCTAAAATAATTTAGATTTCCTTTTTTTAAAAAAAAATAATGCTTCTCTACCTTTTCCCATCAATAATTTCAAAGAATTAAATAAGAAAGCATTCCTTTATAAAACCACCTACCTAAGAAAGCTCTGAATGACACTCAGCCTATAGCTGTACAATAGTAAAAAACAGCAAGGAGACGCATGGAAGAAAAATATAGGTAGACAGTTGCTGTAGCAAGAGACCTACATAGGATATACATACAGAACATTTTCACCTACTGTGATTGTTTAAGCATTAGGAAACACCCCTTGTCTTTCATTACTTTCTCAGCACCTATAGCCTTCAGTATACTTTATTACTGTATGTATTGTTACAACATTAATTTTTAATACAATCACAGGTGTTCCGATATAGCTATCCAAGTGTCCATAGATAGTCCTAATGTATAGCACGTTGATCCGTTACAGGTTTTAGTAATATCTTTTATCACCATGTGTAGAGGTAACAAGTTGCCCACTAAACTTACATAAAAGCTGTAATGGCTCAAACTGATATGCACTGGGGATCCAAATTGCACTCATGCTGTCCTCAAGTCACTTCAACAAACCACCATTCAGTTCAAGCAAAAATGTCCAGCTTCTAGTCCGAATGAGATTCTTAGCCATGTTTCTGCTTTCTCTGTTTTAACTACAGTGCCTATAGAAAGTCTACACCCCCTTTTAAAATGTTCACCTTTTGCTGCCTTATAGCCTAGAATTAAAATGCATTAAAATAGTTTTTTTTTTCATTTATCTACACATCCTACCCCACAACTTCCAAGTGAAAAAAATATTCTAGAAATTTGTAGAAAATTAATAAAAAATAAAAAATGAAATAGCTTGGTTGGATAAGTATCCACCCCCCCTTGTAATAGCAATCCTAAATGAGCTCAGGTGTAACCAATCGCCTTCAAAATCACACACCAAGTTAAGTGGCCTCCACCTGTATTAAATTGTAGTGATTCACATGATTACAGGATAAATTCAGCAAAAGTTTTGTGTTCTGACAAAACTAAAATTTAACTTTTTGGCCTAAATGCAAAGCGTTATGTAAACCCAACACAGCGCATCACCCAAAGAACACCATTCCTACTCTGAAGCATGGTGGTGGCAGCATCATGTTATGGGGATGTTTCTCATCAGCGGGGACTGGGGCACTTGAAAGGATAGAAGGGAAAATGAATTGAGCAAAGTACAGAGAAGTCCTTGAGGAAAACCTGCTGCCCTCTGCAAGAAAGCTGAAACTGGGATGGAAGTTCACCTTTCAGCATGATAACGACGCAAAGCACACAGCCAAAGCTACACTGGAGTGGCTAAGGAACAAAAAGGTAAATGTCTTTGAGTGGCCCAGTCAGAGCCCCGACCTAAATCCAATCGAAAATTTGTGGCATGACGTGAAGATTGCTGTCCATCAATGCCCCCCCAGGAACTTGACAGAGCTTGAACAGTTTTGTAAAGAAGAATGGTCAAATATTGCCAAATCTAGGTGTGCAAAGTTGGTACAGACTCCCAACAGACTCACAGCTGTAATTGCTGCCAAAGGTGCTTCACCAAGTATTAACTCAGGGGGGTGGAGACTTATCCAATTATGATCTTTCAGTTTTGTATTTTTAATATATAATTTTTTTCTCAATAAAACCTTTTTTTCCCCTTAACAGTGTGGAGTATCGCGTGTAGATGAGTGGAAAAAAATCATAATTTAAATGCAAGAAATTCTGAGGCACTGACACAACAAAATGTGAAAAAAGTTCAAGGGTCTTGAAAAAAGTTCAAGGTTCATGTAGACTTTCTATAGGCACTGTATATTCTCTGAAATAGGCTGATCCCTGGAGCCAGCATTACACGTCAGCCATCAACACCAGGCAGAAGGATATCTACATCATCATATGGAAGGAAACGCAAATGGATGGAGACACAGATGGATCACATTAGTATACTGCAAAGCTACGTCTTAGCTGGTGCTTATCTTGGCGAGAGCTGAGTTCAAATCAGCATGAAGTTTTAACATCTACTCTCATGTAATGGAAATCATGAAGATCTGGATACGTCCAGTGACTGCTGTGAATAGTGCAGCTGGGAACAAGGGAAAGACCTCGTGACAGCTGACAGGAGGAAAGAGACCCCATTGGGGCTGGCAAGGCATGTAATGGAAATCATAACAATGATGAGAGGAACATGCAGCAATATATTATTTTAAAATCATTGCTAGTGTTTTTTTAAAAATACATGTAAGGCAGCAGCAGTAAGTAGTGATAATGCTGTAACAGACTGTTTGCCACTTCTTTAATATTTATTTTCCAAATTAGATTTTTTTTGTATCTCTTCTGTATACTAATAGTACACAGATTTTCAATATGTATATTGTGCAATTATCTTAAACAGCACTGACGAAGGTTCATACCAACAACTAAGATTTCAAGAAATATCAAATAAAAACTGCAAACAGATAAGTAAAATATAAAGAGGAAAGTAGAAACCTAGTGCTCAAGTGCAATACAGTGCAACACAAATCATGCAGCACATTTTAAATCAGCATGACACAGCCCAGGGTTGCTTTTTATAAGAGTGTCAGTGATCTAACTATTCAAACAAGAATCTTGTATTCTTATGAAATTAAGGTCTTGAGGGAATGTTGCTTTTTGTTTTTGCACCTGCTCCAGACTTCTGGTATATCATTGACAGATGTTGTGTATGAGATAATGACCACCTTTGTTTTAGTTTTAAATGCTTTCCAGAAATTCTTTCTGCCAGTTTTGATTAACCTCAAAGTAAAATTTCTTTTCTTTTTCAATTTCAAAATAAACATAAGCATTAAGTCAATTCTAGTCCATTCAAAATACAGAAACATATAAAAAAAATGTGTTGGTGTGTCTTTTGCCATGAATCCATTTTAGGGGTTTCCTGGAAAAACCTGATAACCCACAATTATATTTTCTTTAGATAACCTAATCCTTGTCTATAAAATGTTCTGAAAACTGAAATGTTGTGGTTAATTTTTTATTTTATTTTGCAGTTTCCTGGGCATCAATATATATTATCCCCTATTTTCCTGCACAAGAAAATGGAAAATCCTCTGGAAAGCTGACTTATGCACCAAACTTTATGGCAGAGCCATTTTCTGTGTCTAGCTATAGATATTTAATGAACATAATAAATGCATTAAGTCTTGCTTACCTGATTAAAAATAATTAAATGCAACTACCTATAACGCTAATTAAATTCACAACAAATACACAGATAAACATGGTGTGCTTCAATGGCAAAGTTACTCCATCTTATTGACTAAAAACTTAACAAAATATTAATTGAGAAAGGCAAGGGAGGCCACATAGCAGCCAAGACTGAGGAACTCTCCGAGAACCATTAACCAGTGTCATGTCCTGATGGTCAGTGCAACCATCAGCAACTCTGTCAATATCAGGGCAGTGCAGGAAATGGACACGACATGCACAAACTCTGACTCGAAGAGCAGCAGCGCACCAGACTTTAAAATACCACCTGGAAATAAAATAAAAATACGACGTATTCACATCCTATTTTATAGTACCATGTCATTCCTGAGTGATTACTTACATTATTAGATACAAAGAGTGTTGTCTCGTAAATAAAAATGTAAAAATATTCTCAAAAATCATTTTCAGTTTACTGTAAACATAAACCGAAAAAATGAAAACTGAAAAATAGAGTTCATTCTCCTGACAATTCTTGTGATTAAAGTAAATCGTAGCTATCTGCAAAACAAGTGTGGTTAGAAAGGAGGGTGCCGTTTCAACAGAAGGCAAACCTTCCTGTTTTCTTGAAGCCTTCCTGCCACTTCATTAGCTTGTAAACTAAATAAGCATGCCATTGCTATGACATGCAGGAGCAGGAAGGCTACAGTATGAATGTAATCTGAAACATACAGAGGTTATAAATTCAACATGAGTTTATAAGGCAATAACCATCTTAGGTAAAAAAAAAAAAAAAAAAAAAAAATGTTAACCATATTGCACAATGAATTCTCACAAATTTTAGTTCTGTTTTTGAATTTGTAAGATTCTTTAGCCTTAACTAAAAATTAACAGAAACAGTAAAACCCCACAAGGGCCTTTAATGTGTATATATGTTGTACTATTATTAAAAACTAATAATATTATATTCTATATCTATCTATCTATCTACACACACACACACACAGATGTACAAAAAGAAACGCAAAGCTCAGGTTTAATGGATTTAACCACTTCAACTCCAGATGTAAAAATGAAACCCCTTCCCAGGTACCAGATTTTGAAAATAATAATAACAAGATATCACATTATTTTTACATACAATTACCCATTTATACAGTTGGTTTTTTTTTTTTACTGGAGCAAGCTAGGTAAAGTACCTAGCTCAAGGGTACAACAGCAGTGTCCCCTACCAGTGATTGAACCCACGACCTTCCAGTCAAGAGTCCAGAGCCCTAACCACTACTCCACACTGCTGCCCAGTGGATAAAAGCAGCCGCCATTATCTGTTATTGTTTTGTCTTTTTAAAGACAATGCGTGACTGATCAGCTACTGATTATTTAACTAGCTGACAGTCACGCATCCTTATTAAACTCGTGCAGACTATGGCCGAGGGGTAATAGGATAATTAATTAACAGCTAGTTAACCCCTCGGCCAGAATATAAAAACCTGCAGCTCTCTACCCTCGTAGAGAGTGTACAGAGGAGAGTACGGGAGAGCGAGCAAGGAGAAAGTAAAAGATAAACAACTGCTAAGAGTGCTGGTTTTTACCCCAGCACGATACTTATTTGTTTATTTCTATTTGTTTGGCCAAAGGTGCCCTTTTTTGTAGTGTGTTGTTTGTTTAAATCTTTTGTTTGTTTATTATTTAATAAATCACAGCGCCATAGCGCTGCAGTTTCACCACCGCCATTCATTGTTTTGGTTTCTGTTCCTGGTCCTTGACGTCACCACCCACACGACACTCAACAGCTCGGTCACATATGGTGTCAGCGTGGGATAAACAACGCCTCCAGGAACCGGACAGGGAAAGAAAAGGGTGTTTTTTTAGTTTTTTTTTTTTTTTTTTAAATAGTGTTTTGTTTTGGAAAAAATAAAAATAAATACAAAAATGGGAAAAAGCGGCCGGAGGAAGCAGCAGCAGCAGGCCCCGCCACAGCACAGCAGGGCTGGTCGCAAGTCTTGCCGTGTCTCTACCAGGCTGGATGTCTGCCTCACCTGCCTGAAAGGTGAGGAATGGTGCTTCGCCGTTGGCGAGGTCGGGCATGTAGCACCTGACCAACCCCCTCCATGGCAGGAGAGGGAGGAGCCTGAATGTTCTGTGCCCATGTGGGAGGAGGATGGCCCAGAGCAGGAACCGGAGGATGAGGGGTCGGTCTGGCGGAGCCTGAGAGGGATATCGTGGAGGCCCTCTCTGCTATGATCAACCTCCTGTGGGCGGGAGATGGGGAGTGCTGGGAGGCCTGGGAACAGCAACACCTCCTAGACATCGCAGCCATGGTGCTCAACTACCTGGCTGCAGATATGGGAGGGGCCCCGCTGCAGTGTCCAGCGCCAGAGGGAGAAGAGCCATCCCTACCATCTCCAACACCAGAGGGAGAGGAGCCATCATTGCCATCTCCAACGCCAGAGGGAGAGGAGCCATCGCTGCCATCTCCAACGCCAGAGGGAGAGGAGCCATCGCTGCCGTCTCCAACGCCAGAGGGAGAGGAGCCATCGCTGCCATCTCCAACGCCAGAGGGAGAGGAGCCATTGCTGCCATCTCCAACGCCAGAGGGAGAAGAGCCATTGCTGCCATCTCCAACACCAGAGGGAGAACAGCCATCGCTGCCATCTCCAGCGCCAGAGGAAGAGGAGCCATTGCTGCCATCTCCAGCGTTAGAGGGAGAGGTCCCACCGCTGACATCTCCAACACCAGAGGGAGAGGAGCCCTCGCCACTGTCTCCACCACCAGGAGCAGAGCAGCAGGAGCTGCCTCTGCCTCCACCACCTCCACCACCAGGAGCAGAGCAGCAGGAGCTGCCTCTGCCTCCGCCACCACCAGGAGCAGAGCAGCAGGAGCTGCCTCTGTCTCTGCCACCTCCACCACCAGGAGCAGAGCAGCAGGAGCTGCCTCTGTCTCTGCCACCTCCACCGCCAGGAGCAGAGCAGCAGGAGAGGGTGAATACCTGCTGGTTCCGCCTCCACCGCCGTGGGAAGACTGCTTGCCCCTCCCACCTCCACCAGCAAAGGGTGAATACCTGCTGGTTCCACCTCCACCACCATGGGAAGGACTGCTCCTGCCCTGCCTCGCTCTGCCCAAGGATGCCTGCCTCGCTCCGCCCAAGGATGCCTGCTGCTCCACATCGCCTGGGCTTGCCTGCTGCTCTGCATCGCCTGTGGGGCCACCAGTTGCAGGGTACAAAGGAGTAGTGAAGCTCCCGCTGCCGCCTCTATGGCCAGGGGCTACCCTCCCAAGTTCGCCTCCCGAGGGTCCGCTGCTGCCGTCCCCTCCCGAGGGTCCGCTGCTGCCATCACCGCCTGGGGTCGCTGCTGGCTCTGCTTCGCCTAGGGTTGCCGCCGGCTCTGCTTCACCTGGGAGGCTGCCGGCCGTGAAGAAGGGGGAGGAGGTCAGGAGACCAGCTCCCCCCGCAGCAGTTTCGCTGCAGGAAATTCGGTGGCGGAGCCCCAGAAGAGGGAGCTGCCGGCTACAGAGTGGGGGGGGGGGGAGGTCAAGAGACCACCCCCACAGGCCGCCGGGTGGCTGCAAGATTGCTTTGGCCGGAGGAGCCTGCCTGTGTGTGGTCAGACTGGCCGCTACAGCTGTTTGGGTGGGAGGAGGACCTCCCACCATGGCCGCCACCTTTGGCCCGTTGCTGCCCGTTCCTGGGCCGGGACTTTGGGGACTAAGGGGGGAGATGGCCTTTTAAGGCCATGTGTGCTGCGCACAAGGGGGGGCATGTGTGGCGGAGCGTCCTGCCCCTATGTATATGTGCACTGTTTTATTATTATTTGTATTATTGTTTGCGGCGCAGATAAAAGCAGCTGCCATTATCTGTTATTGTTTTGTCTTTTTTTGTTTTCATTTTCGTAGCAGACCCTGCACCTTTTTTTCGGTCTCTGCTTCCCTTGGGTAGGAGGGATAGTACACAGCTACTTTGCGCAGGCATTGCGATTGATCTGGCTGCCACAAATGCCTGCTTTACTGCCTCGTACCCAGTGCTGTTTTGATAGTATTTCGTCACAGCACTGCCACTTCAAATCAAACAGCTTCCCGTTTGCAGCTGGCTTACCTGTTAAGTAGCTGCATGCTCTTTTGTTTGTACAATTTGTACTGTTTTTGGCTCCACATCCTCTTCATCATCATCGCTGAGTGATAAGTCAGCATCACTGTTGCTGGTATCGAAATCCTCCGAACCAACTTCACTCCCGTTGTTGCTCTCCACGTACGTTGCCATGTTTAGCTTTCGCTTAAAACTATATAAACTAAACAAGTAAAACTAATAATAAAACAAAAAATAATAATTTAAAACACGAATATATATACTGTATACTTTTAAAAGTTGAATGGCTTCCCACAATATATCTCAGTCTTATAAACGCCTACAGGTAGATTGGAATCGCTACATGGCACGCAATTGGATACAAATGTCACCTGACCCTCCCCCTGACTTTCATTGCACATTCCACAGTACTAGCACTGCCTTTGAGAATGAAACCTGAAACGCTAGACTGAGAAACCCGATCATAGAATAGAATGGGAAACTTGACGTATGCACGTACGGCATGGTACTGTAAGTGTGTTTTCATTTCACGTTACATCATGGTGTTGAAGTGGTTAATCAAATACTTTAAACATAGATATCAAAACAAAAATCACAGAAAATGTGAACAAAACTACAGAGCAAAGAATCATGACACACTGTCAAAATGAAAATATTACAAAATTAGTATCAGGTATGAGCTCCCTGAGCATTAACACAATCCTGGCAGCGTTAACACATAAACTTGATCAGCCTCTGGATAGACTGCTGTGGGATGTTCCGCCACTCTTCCTGTGCAGCTGCAGCCAGCTGTCGAAGGTTGGCTGGTCGCAGTTGTCTCCTGTGGATGGCACTGGTGATTGGTCCCACAGTTCTATTGGACTCAGGTCAGGAGAAAAAGCTGGCCACGGCAAGACCTTGACATTGTTTTCTTGAAGTCGTGCAATTGTAATACTAGCACTGTGTTGTCTTGCATTGTCCTAATGGAAAATCAACACTTCCGGACTGGCTTGCAGGAATGGAAAAACTGTTGCCTCAATGACTTCGTCCATGCATCGCAGTAAGGTTCTTCAAATCATCACACTTCCACCGCCCCACCGGTTGGCTTGAACAACGCAACAGTCAGCATAATGCTCACCACGACGTCTCTGCACGCGATGTCTTCCGTCAGGTCTGTCAAGGGCAAAACGGCTTTCATCTGTAAATAGAACACTCCACCATTCTCTCTGCTGCCACCTCAGATGTTCTCTGGCCTACAGAAGATGCAGATTTCGTCTCTCAGCTGTCAACATGTTACCCCTGAACGGCCTCCGAGCATGCAAATCATTTTCATGCAGACGCGAGCTACAGTCATTCTGCTGATGCGCAGGTTATTTCTTACTGGAATTTTTTGTCCTGTAGCCACAGCAGTCTGAAAACGATTACGCAGATGCATCAGTCGGATATGACAGTCTTGGGCCGGTGTGGTAACCCTCTGCCTTCCAGGACGTGGCCTGTCAATCATAGAGCCGGTTTCCTGGTTTCCCTGGACTGGCCTGCTGATTGATGGTCTGCTCAAGCGTGTCATGGTCGTATCTTTCGCTGTTCTTGCGTTAATTACAATCATGTCTTTTTGAATAGCTATTTATACAGATTCTTAATCAACTAATTTTGGCAATTCTAACTCAACTCAAATACCAAACACTGAGCACCTGGCGTTTTTATGAAATCACATGACTTGAGCTCAGTATTTTGTTATACCAAAAAACAATACTACTCAAACAATCAACAAACCTATCTGCTCACTATTTAAAATGTAAATAAAATTATGCATCTGCCCAATGAGCTATTGATGTAAAACTTAGACTGTTGTGTTTTCATTGTGCATCAGTATCTAGCTACCTATCTATATCCATGTTGCCATGGTAACCACACATTTATTTCTCTTGAAATCTTATGTCTTTGAGATGTAATTCACTATATAGCTAATGATGTAACAATCTACTGTTCCTTTCTATTTAAACCTTCAGGCATCATGGTATCTACCGGTAGTCTATTTCTCAATGTATTTTCTTTTATTCTTCTATTAATACATGATCTAATTTTATTTTTTCTAAAACCACAAACTATGTCATCCATGGTGTGTCTGTTCCTTGTAAAGAGCTGAACTAGTGGTTTATTTACTTTTTTATTTCTTATATTTGATAGGTGTTCTGTATTCATTATATAATGATGTACTTATCTCTCTTACATATTTTATTTTATTAAATGTTATGCAAAATATAATAGAATAAGCTTATAGGGTAATTATTAAGATTTTTTTTTGCTGTGGGAATTGTGTACTTTTATTCTTGCCAGGCTTGGGAAAATGCAATAATTATAAAAAGCTTCCAAACAAAAATAATAGTTTGGTCAGCTGGATTTTTAAATATCTTTTATAGTACCCTGAAAGCATCAGAATCCAGACCAAATTTCAGACAGCTTTCTGCCAATATAAACGTTTATATACAACCTTAACCCAAGTCTGTAAATGTTTGCATTAATTTAGATAACGCAATACAATTTTGTAAATAATTATTACATTGTTCCAAAACAAGGTTATTAACTTGGGTACACAGTTAAGCTAATAGTCTGTTGTTATTCCTTGATAAACAAACAGAAGTAAATGCTTTCAAATGTTAAAGAGGTATCTTATCATCCATTGTTTGTATATATGTACATGCACTGCAGAAATGTGGTGAAGTCCAGCTATCTCCTTGAGGCAAGTGACATGCAATGTGGATTTCCAAAGAGATTCAAAACCACAGGATGGTGTAATACTGTATTAAATAATATTAAACCTTGGTGTCCGAATCCTTCACTTTGCAACAGAAAGCATCTCCACAGTCAGCACTCCACATATCCGACCCTATAAAATTTTGACTTTGATTGTGACAGTGATGGTTAAACAAGTGTGACGCATATCTGATTATTTCATTTTGGCCCGTTCCAACCCGTTTTTCAGGGAACACAAAAAAAGATACAATATCAAAAATACATATCTGAAAAGACTTTAAATAAGTACCGATAGTTTTTAAATAAGTAGGTTTCCATTTATATGTGCTGTATTGGTTTTGTTGGTACAGAATAAGTATTTTAACTCAGAACGACATGATTCTGAAAATATCACTTGCCAAAAGAGACAACACGTGGATTGTAATACAGTACATACTTTTAAATCTGATATGTATTGTAGCAGTATGTAAAATTCCCTGACCCAACAGAAAAATTTAATCAAAATGTTACCCATGCACAGAACTACGTACAACGTAAAAGGTAATGCAATTTAGCAAAAGATAAAAAAAAAAAGACACAGTTTTCAGAATTAAAACAGTATCCATATCAGCATTCAAAATTGCAGAATATAGTGCTCAATAAGGCCCTAATGTCACAGTTCATTTGCAAATGAAAATGCACAAAAACACTAAACTAAAATTAAAGATCACAGATTTTAAAAAAATACATCACAGTATCTAAAACTGTTTAATAATTAACTGTTACATTACCGTAGCTTGTCTTTTCACTTTGTTTTGGCTGCATTTTCATCAGGTGAAACTGGAGGAAGCATTGTATAACTGCACAGACTGATTTTGCCATGCAGAGAGAAAAAAAAACGCAGGCTGCGACGGAAGAGTTGGGCTTTGTATCATAAAACTGGTGACATAGTCGGAAGTCGTGTGTGACGGTTATGTGCATTCATTTGTTATATATATATATATATATATATATATATATATATATATATATAATGGGGATTGATTTTATTCTTAATTCAAGGGCGGTAAAATGTGACTGACGTGTATCTGGGTAACGGATATCCGAGTGCTGACTGTATATAATTTTTTGAAATACTGATTTAAATAGCCTTTTTAAAATGTTTTCTTTAAATACAGAATTATCTTGTAGCAATATAACTTATTTTATTACATGTGACAGGGCTGCCTTATCAGTTAAAGTTTGCCGTCTTTGGCATTACAAAGAATGTACGAGACCGCATATACGTATATACATGAGGGGTAAAGAATCAGAGTGACATACGTATGTTATAAGTTAATATATACAGTTTTATGTTTCATTATAAATTAGACATTTTCATGTGAAAAATTGCATGTCATTCTAGTTGTCTTATTTTCTATGCATGAGACAATATGCTTATGACAAAGTTAGATTTACAGAAATCTTCAGAAAATCAGCTTTTTCATTGGCTAACAGGGACATTTAATTTTAAGGATTTTGACGTTATCAAGGGTTGTTTGCAATGCAATGTTGACACCAGTTTGACCTCATCCTTCACCTACTAATCGTCTATACTCTTGATTAAAGTTGATTTAAAAAACTTTTTTTTAAACAAAAAAAGCCCTAAAACATTACCCAACAAAAAGAACTTGTAACAAAGATTCTGGTTCTGAACCTTTCATACGTAGAAGAAATGGCTCTAAAATCCACCCTGACAATCGTTCCCTTCAAAGCTGGCAGGAGACACTGGGATACAGGAAATTTGGGAAATGTGATCCCAGCAACTAAGAATTTGAAAGAAAAAGCTTTCCACTGAATGTGTCTGGGTATGATGTTTACGTATTTTGATAGTCTTTCATTTATTTATAACATTGCATAAATTGTGCTTAATGGACTCTAACTGATCACATAATTGCATTTTCTAACATTGTATACATTCCAGAAAGGCAAACACTGTGTAATACATGAAACTTGATAGGCAGGTCATTTAAATTGTGCTCATTTTTTTTTTTACTTATTAGCCTTTAATTAAAAACAGAACTGTTGAGATGTTAAGCATAAATAAGAATACCAGTCTAAAACCAGTGCAAGTCTAAAATATCGATTTACGCTATAGACAAAAAGCAATATGTAACTGTTGATGAAATTCAAGCTACTGATAAACTACAGACAAACATGGTTGAATAATTGTTAAGACTTATTATTGCCAAATTTAAAAAGACAAAAAAAAAACCCAAAGAAAAAATAGTTGCATGTATCTTGGTACACACTAATTAAAAACCAAATAAGAAAAGTCTTAAACAATAATGATCGACCCTAGGAAAACAAAAACGAAACAATAACAAAGTGATTTTATTAATAACATCATAATCAAGGATTTGCAAAGCATGCTGACTACTACTGTGTACAGCTATGTCCAAAAGTTTTGCATCACCTACAATTTTATGATTGAGACATAATTTAGAAAGTAGTGTTGATCATGTTACTGCTGCAGCAAGTCGGCTAGTTTAAGAACATAAGAAGAACGTAAGAAAGTTTACAAAGAAAGGAATCCATTTGGGCCATCTTGCTCGTTTGCATATGTGACACAATAAAATAAAAAGGCCCTGATGTGCCCTTTAAGAACTCCTAGTCCCTTTAACACTTCTGCCTGTGTTATGCTAAAGTTATTTAAAACTGGATAGGAACAGGTCGACATGTGGGACATGTTACCCGTATCCTCCTTTGTAACAACTTGTGAAAAGTAATCATTTAATATATTTGCTATTTTTTTAACATCATGTAAATCAAAGAAACTACAAAATGATATTGCAGAAGCCATAATACTAGTACAGTATTTCATGTCAGATTTCGAAAGGTCACATTTTTCAATTTTTGTCAGTTTTTCGTTAAGTATATGGAAAACTAGAAAGCGGTATGTAATTCAATATGTTAACGTCACATTATTCAGCAGGTTTAATTCGACTTTATGATGCACAATTAGTTAATTCTATAGGGTGATGCAAAACATCCAAGTGACCCCAGTTAGTTTGTCATGGCACACTGCTTAAGTGACCCCAGTTTTGTTTGTCATGGCACACTGCTTACACAGACACAAGTACTGTAAAGCTGTTTAAACTGACAAACTAAGAGCATATGTAAATAACTTTGCTTCCCATTTGCTATATTCATGAAAAGAAAAGACTTATTCCAACTGCCAACAGTAACACTGCAGTAAGCAACATCCAGTGATAATGAACTGGCCTTAGGTATGTAAAAAAAAAAAGGTGGGAGTCTTTTTGAACCCTTTCACTGTTAATTTAGCAGTCCAGTAATACCATATGAAATCATACTAAATATCAGGTTTGAAAAATAATGGGATATTGCCCACTAATCACTTTTTCTAGCTAGTACTAATTAGAAGAGAAATCCATCAAATAACCAAGAATTAGCTCAGAAGAATTAGGAGGTTGTGGTTTCCATCTCCAGACAAGGTTGGCTTGACCTAGACATCAGTCTGAAAAAAAAAGCTCTAGGGCAGGCTGGCTGCCTGTCGAGTGGGTAGGTGTTATCCTGTTTGGTGATAAAACAAATAATAATAATCATAATAATAACAGTACTGTAATGTTGCGGTGAGATCTGAGCTAGCCTCCTGTTCCTGAAATACTTTGGGAAGTGGGCCCTGTGAGCAGTGTTATTCATGTCCCTGGAAAATGCTATAAAACTTCTTACCTTTGTGAGGTCCTTGTAAAGTTCAGGATATAAGAGAGCAGTCTCTGGCTTTACATCCTGATCTAACACTAATGAGAAAACTGGAAACATTGTGTAGATTGTTGTATAGCTGAAAACACAGTAGAAAACAAATGCAAGTGTTAGTGATCACCTCCAGTCTAGTTAGATCACAGTTGATCACAGTATAGTTACTGCCTTGTGTACTATGTATTGTTGCATATTTATTTTTAAAAAACATGTGTTATTTTTATCCACATGCCCTGAATCCATTATTCAACTTGGAGATTGCTATCAAAGTAATTTCATTCCATTACTGTCTGTTAACTGAACACCAGATTGATGCATTCTTCTTTGTATGCAAAAATATGAGGCTTCCTATTGTAAATTCCATGAGTATTTAGACATCCAATCTAGCATTGGCCTCTCCCTGAAAAAAGAAAACCGTGTTATTCTAATAAACACGATTGAAGCATTACAGTCCACATAAGGTGGAGACAGGTGAGAACCAACGTTAAACAAATAAATACTAACTGGAAATTGAAACTTGAATCTCCTATGTTTACTTTTTGACATGTGTAGCTAACGCCTCTATGAATTAGAGCTACCATACTGCATCCACAACCTCTTTGATTTGTGGGACAAAAAAAAAAAAAAAAATTAAAAAAACAACTTACCCCACCATGAGAAATCCCTGGTACAAGGGAACACATGCAAAATAGAATACTGAAGAAAATACAGCCTAGAATAAAAAGGGAATATTGGGGGAACATTATATGTAAAAATTAAACCTGCTCAGTAATTTTCTACACATTTTTAATGCTACAAGGTACTGTACCTGCATTGTGGAGATGATAAGGCCTCTGCGCATGACAAACTGACCCAGGGCAGCTGAACGCTTGTAGCTGTTGCGGCCTTGGACCATCAGTAACCTGCCAATGTGCTTAAACTACTTGATGGTGAAATTTGCGTTTTGTGTGAAAATGTACAATCAGTTACCAGGAATATGTCATTATCGGTTATGAAGTTAAGTGGAATACACAGTAAATCTAAAGTTAAAATGAAACTGTACACAGAATCAAAAAGTTGGATTTTAGATTTATTTGTATGCCCCCTAGTGGACATTCATTGATATTACTAGTACTTTTATCAGGCAGATTGACACCTGAATAGGGCAAGTATCTGTGCTCACCTATTGCACAGGTACGCTTGCCAGTGTGCTGCTGCGGTAGCTTCACAATCTGGGCTTTCTGTGTTGGACAGCACCGACAGCAGACCACTGCTGGGCATTGGCACGCCAGCTCCACAAACTCATGCTCGTAGTACTTAAGGTAGTCCTAAATTACAGAAAGAGCACTTAAAAAAAAAAAAACTCCAGTGATGGCACTGAGAACAACTTATGTTAAATACTGATACACGTGTTGTTAAAACTCTAAATACCTGGTTGTTTAGTATTCACTGAGTAAGGAAGAAAACACTAGTAAACTGTTAGAAAAACAATCCAGTTTGAAAAGGAAACAAGGGGAGCATTGTAACTACAGCCTTGTAGATTAGCTGAGTTATTGTTTGGTGCAAAAATAATGGAATGTAAAACTGGGTGGGGTGGGGTGGGGGTGCATTTTTTCTGCATTGGCTTTAAGTTTAGCAGTTGCTATAGAACTGTAAAGTTTATCTCCAGCCAAGTTGAATTCTACAGTTTTTACCTCTAGCGAGTCCCCTGAAATGAAAAAGGCACAGTCATGTTTTCTTCTGAAAGCGTTCAGCTCCAAGTGAGCTTTTCCTCGGTTTAACACCTGCAATATTACAATAAGTTTGGGTTAATGATTAACACTATTAAAAGTAAGAGTAATGTAAACACCAGTTATCCATGAATCACCATCAGATCTAGGAACACACACAACTTATGAAAATGTCTTGTGCTAGTTTAGTTTTTGCCATAATGGAACACATCCGAGCCTGTGACTTCTACAGCATGTTTTGAATTATTAGGCTCAGCTTGAAAAATCTGAAATGGCTCAAATTTGTATGCACTGGTAATCTAATTTTCATCCCTGTGTCGTCCCTTTTGGTTTTACATTTTAACTATATAGAAATATCTTCACAAAAGAACAGGCAATGGAAAATGTGATCCATTTTCATGACTTGAATAGACAGTTAATAATGTATTATTTGAAATAAGTGGGGCATATCATTATTATGAAACCCCATACTGTGGCTAATTGTCTGAAGCTACATAAATACAAGTTATCATAGGCAGTTTGCTCTCGTTCTACAATCTTCAAGTGCCCACTGAGACCACTTAGCACTTAAATTATTGTGTGAATATATTCAAAAAGAAATAACATACGTTTCACAGAAAGTGAACAAGTAGCCCACTGGTGCTGCATGCCTATCAAAACAGGCTTTGGACAGTGAAAGTTGAACTGTATACATATTGTGTTGAAAAAATGAAACCTGTTTATTGTAGATAAAGCATTTCACATTTGCTGTCTAACTTTTACTGTATTACTATACTTTGTTTATTGATGATGATGATGATGATTATTAGTAGTAATAATAACAATAATAATATAATCTACTACCACTACATCATTATTATTATTATTATTATTATTATTATTATTATTATTATTATTATTATTATTATTATTATTAGTAGTAGTAGTAGTCGTAGTAGTAGTCGTAGTAGTTTTACAATAAGATATTTTATTTAATTTCTTGCTAAATTGTATTATTTAAAACTAGAAAACCTTCTATCTATCTATCTATCTATCTATCTATCTATCTATCTATCTATCTATCTATTAATTATTCAGATTTCACTTTTTCCTACAAAATTACATTTAAATGTAAATTATATCCAAATAATTATGTTTGAAAATGAATTAGGTTTGTTTAAAATATACTGGTTATGAGCTTGTCTAACCCCTAACAATGAACATATGAGTACAATGGGCTACGTGCCGTGTTTTCACATTATTCAGTGGGATTTCTGTTAAACTAAAGGGTTAACTTAAACACATTTCAAACTTTAACGTAAAGGTCTGAAGATATGAATATCTTGATTCATGGACACCAAATGTAAGCTTTTTGCAATGCAGGTAGCAGTTTCTAGTTTATCGCCTGTTAACATCCATATCTGAAACAAATAGATCCTTTTAGCAAGCAAGCAATAAATATCTTTAAAAGCATATACATCTTAATAACACATGTATTTCTTTTCACAATAGATGATTGTTTAAATCCATCCTTCTCATTGAAAATAAGGGGAGGTGATCACATACTGTAGAGGTTTTTAAACTATGGAGGGAATTGTTCCAGACAAATTGTTCACACGAATAAAGAGTTTGAAAGCTAAGAAACGTCAATTAGAACATTTCATTAGAGGCAAAAATGAATATAGGCAGAACTGCTTTACATCAACAGTATATGGATGAATTTACCAGAGAAAATCATAAAATCAAGTTTAAACTTAAAAAGTAAACTAGTCTAGTAGACAACTGTAAGGCATTAACCGTTAATCTTCTAAATGTAGTGTCCTTGTAGCAGGGCTTCTGTGATTGTTTATTGTAAATAAGAGTGTAGTGATTGTATAAACAAGAATGGGATTGGTTGTAATGTGGAACATGATGCTCTGTGTGTAGTAGCCTACCTGCTGTGTTTAGTTGCGTGAACAAGCAGTGTGTGTGCTTACCAGCTGTGAGCTCCTAATCAGCAGGTGGGTGTGGTGCAGCAGAACGTCAGGAATAAAAGGGTCCTGATTATACAGATCATAAAGACATAGGGGTCACAGCGCTACTGCTGCCAAAGCATCGGTCCGTCTGTGCTGCTGAAAGACTGGGTTCAAGAAACGAAGCAAGTTTTGTCCCGGGAGAAGGAAGCTGCAATGAACCAATGATCATGTGTAC
Source organism: Acipenser ruthenus (assembly GCF_902713425.1). Taxonomy (NCBI): domain Eukaryota; kingdom Metazoa; phylum Chordata; class Actinopteri; order Acipenseriformes; family Acipenseridae; genus Acipenser; species Acipenser ruthenus. The sequence goes on from NC_081192.1 coordinate 34,780,016, forward strand.
ATCCGAGGTTGGAGTTGGGTGAACTGTCAGAGGGATAATGGGTGGGATAGTAGATCCCACCCAGTATAGTAGACAGGTGTGCAAGCGGGACCTCCATTTGTTAGCGGAGTAGCGCAAGCTGTCTCCATGGCACTTTTTATTTGTGTTTATTTTGCCTTTTGTACGCCAGGCCGTATGTCCCACATGAGCTACCATGAGGGGTTCTTGTATGTACATCTATATGTAAATAGACCTGCGAGTCTGCGGGGCGTGTCAATCCCAACATTCCAGTCTCTGTCTCCTGTCAATCACGCATTGAACGCGCATCCACTCATTCATTCAATTGTGCAGCAGTCCCATGTTACAGTCTTATGCAGTAGGTTTTACTAAATAAAATACAATTGTATACATCATTTCCTGAAAAAAGTGGAGGCAGAGATGAGATCCAGCAAAACAGCCTTTTAACATTTCTTGTGATATATCATTTAAGCAACACTGCTTCACTGCTACATACTGAATACACTGGTACACACATACTGGATCAGCTGATATTAGTTTTCTTAGTCTCAGTGCAGTACTTGCAATGGAATGTCAGTGCTGGTTGTTTATTTCATATAACACATCCATTCTTTGCACATCTAAAACATGTTTGTTTGCCTGGTGGCTACTATTCAAAAAGGCAAAATCAATCTGGCAGACAACCTCCAATTTGATGGAATGCAGACAGTAATAATTGAACAGAAGGGTTCAAGATTTGATGAAACAGCAGTTACACATATTAGAAACCACCAAATGAGTTTCAAATTCCCCCAACCAGCAAAAAAAGATGCCAAAATAATGAGGGGAAGAATATAGCTGATAAAGCCATACTGAGAACTACACTGAAGATATTGAACATAAACTCTGAAGCACATCCATACACCACTAAAACACTAAACAATTTTATAACATTGTCTATTACAAATAGGGTTTTTTTCGGAACCTTCTCAGTAGCTCAAGGGTAGGCCTCACGTCAGCCTGCAGCTGGTCCTCGACTCGTGAGGCACGGAAGTTCCATCTCACGCTCTAAACTCTCAATAACTGCAGCTTCTCTCACAGCACGGCCATCTATGCTTAACTTGGCTTGATTATAATGGCTCTGTGGAGAGAACAAATATATACAGTAAAAACATGTGTAAACATACAAGAGGTACTATTCATGGAGTAAGTTTAGATAAGTTGTAATGTAATACCATTTAGGAAATGTGGGTATTTGTGTATTATATATGAAAATCCTTCTTAACAGTTTTTGCTAATATAAAACACAGTACACATTACAAAAATGTTGTCTGGAGTATAACACAAGGATATTTCTTTTTGTGATATTTCATATTAAATAACTACATTTAACGTTACTTGATTGAATACTGTATGAGTACCGACCTATTTCTATTTTATTTGTTTAATGCAATCAGATCATTTATACAATGCAACAGTTATTGTCTCTGTGATTAAATTAGATTTCATTATTGTTCAAATAAATAAATACAGATAATTACTTATACTGAGGACTAGAACAACAATCAATTATTTACATATTATACCTCAAAATCCTGGTATTGTTCTTCTGACAATGATTTCTTGCTACCACTAGAGTGCGTAGTCCTTCTCTTGCCATGAAAAACAGAACTTGAGAGACTTTTGTGATGCATTCCCTGAAGGCCCAGCTGAAACATTAAAATGAATGTTTCATGTGAATCTAACCCACTAACTAACAATTACTGACCAGAGAACTATTCATGTTCACTATGCAAATGGCTGCTTAAAAACAAACAATTAAAAAAATAAATAAAACAGAGACAGGGTGTGTGATATACTTTTTGCATATAACAGTCACTTTTACAGCTTGGGTGAACAGTGCAGTCTGCCTTAAGGAGTAAGTAGTGTGGTTCCAAAAAATATAGCGTTACACGTCCCCACATGTTACTACAACTGTTTAATAACGTACCTGTAATTTTTCTTTTCATCGTTAACATCCCGATAACTTCAAAATCTGTTTCAAAGCTTTTCAAAATGTCTGCTCAATTGCACTGATAGTGTAAGGATTATTGCTCACATTGTCAAACAGGTAACACAGCAATAACGATCCATGATGTGGTACGGAACAGAAAAGCAAGAGCACTTTTTTTTTTGTTTGTTTGTTTGTTTTTTAATCGCTCTTCCAGCAGTGATTTAGAGGACAGTGCACTAGAGCGGCCATTTTGAAAAGAGCTTTGTAACAGATTTAATGTTATAAGTGTGAAAGTTGTCAAGATGTTGACAATGAAAAGAAAAATGACAGGTACGTTATTTAAACAGTTGTAACAACACTATATTTTTTAGAACCCCGCTACTTACTCTTTAATGTTAAGAAACAAATAATAAGTGCATACATTTTAAAATTAATTTCTACAACAGTCTTTTCATAATAATGTTAACAAGTTCTCACATGACCGAGCAGATAGAGTGCTAACAAGGTCATATCACTGCTCTCAAATACTTCCACAACCACTGATCTCTATGCAATAGTAAAGTAGTACAAAACCATCAATGACAAATATAGCTGGCAGCTACATTTAAAAGGGAAAAAAAAGATGAAGTGGTCTAAATTTAGGTATAGTATTAAAATTAGTTCAAGTGAAACGGCTGCACTGAATATTTATCGACATGTCCTTATAATCCCAAACAAATTAAACAAGGATATTACAATTAATTGTACATCATTAACACCACAGTTATGGTTATGACATGTTATAAGGTCTCCGGGGAATTAAGTTTATTTAGGTCACTAATTAAATAAAATTGCCCTACAGCAAGTATTGACTGAGAAATATTGCCAATACAATTATGAACATATGCACACAGATCAGTCGATTATACTTTGCTTTTGTTATTAGCTCTGCTTAGACAATTGCCTTTGATTATTAAGAGTTCATTACGGCTAAAAATGTAAAGTCAATTCAGGTTGAAAGACAGTTTATTTAAATTTGAAAATGTAAATCAGGCAATAATGTGTACATTATTGGATACTAAAAATAATTAATAATATTTTTACTTTATCTTGCAAGAACTCAGTTTTTGCCTTCTGTCAGCCTAATTATTAGAAACAAACAATAATGTGCTTTTCTACAACCAAGAAGAATAGATGCATTAGTATGGACAGTATATTTGATCAAATAATGTTTCTGTGCAGAACATAATTATGTTACAATGTTTAATCTATTGGACCACTTAAAAGGTAAAGATCTATATCATTATGTTATTAAACACAAAGTTCAAGCTTTATTTAAATTTGACAATTACAAGTAAAATTATTTTGATGATACCCCTTATTTTGAAGAAATACTGGACAAAAATAGAAATTCTGTAATGCACTTTTTATTCAATCAGGTAAAATACTGGATTTGCTCATATCTATATACATGTTGACTGTTTTTTTTTTTTTTTTACTTTAAGAGGATTACTTTACTACACTTTGTGTGTGTGTGTGTATATATATACATACACACACACACACACACACACACACATATCATTATTTTACTGCAGGGTACGCTAAAAGCTGTTTATTTTTCTTAATACTGTAAAAAAAATATATTATATATATATATATATATATATATATATATATATATAT